>NC_029773.3:12289042-12300586 GCF_000817695.3 Arachis duranensis | reverse complement strand
AATAATAAATTTTTTATTTTATTAATTTTTTTGTTTTGAAATATTTAAATTCAAAATTTTTCATCCATAAATTACACGCTAAATTTTTATGACATGTGAAATTACTAAATATATATTAATATTTTATGCATATAAAACTAAGACTAAAATTAAAAATCATACTTTAATTGGAATGGCATGGATGAAGATGAATTTTCATGTTATATTTTCTTATATGTGTTGTTCTTTTAATGATGAGTAGATTATAATTTTTTAATATGTAAGTTAGATGATGTTAAATTAATTTGTATTATATGTTTATTATGTTAGAATTAATTCTTTTGGATTTTTTTGGTTAATATCTACAGATATTTGTCTTTTTTCATAAACAAATAAATAGATATTTGCAACAGAAAAAGAAAAAATATAAAATATTTTTCTTAAATAAGATAGGAGATTGGAGAGTAGTACTACTTCTCATAGAATCCCATTAAACAAACTCTATATGGAATTATGGATTACCATGTCAATAAATTTCGTTTAAAGTTTGCCTATTTAATTAGTTTTTCATGTAAATTTTCAGTTCCACCACCTTTCTTTCCCTCTTTCCTTCCTCTTCCTTTTCCTTTTCCTTTTCCTTTTATTTTATTTTATTTTATTTTGTGACGAAACACCTTTCTTTAATAATTGGTCATATTTTTGAGGTTGGAAACAAATTAAATAATAAAGTCACAACTCACAACTTGAATTTTTATTTTTATTTTAATTTTTTTGCAGCATATTCATTTCATAAATGATTGTGGCCGCTCAGTAAGCAGAGACCTAGATGGATTTCCGTTGACTTTAAGGTTGACCAAATTCATAAATATTCAGTGCTATTTATATAAAACTAACTTAATACACATAATAATGTAAAATTAAATTTTATGTAGTGGAAATTCATATGACAACATGGTAGTGATTAGTCAAGAATCTAGATTTGAAGAAGCAAATGATCACAAATTTTCTCATGTAAGTCTTTTTCATTGGTTTTCTAATCTATTAGAGAGAGAGAACACGCACACACACAATATTTAATTAAACTTTTAACTGTAATAATAAAGTCACGGTATTAATTCTATTTGCTAATAGCTTCAAACTCTGCTTTCAGTACAGTTTTAGAGTTGAACAAGGGATTCCAATTCATCCAACTTAGCAATCTTTAACCGGTTCAAGTTTTCTGCTTCAAAAGGAGTCAAAATTGGATCAGCATTTTTCTCCACTTTGTGAGTGCCAATTCACTTGTGTTTATGATGTTTTAAGATGTTGTTATTAATTAATTAGTAATAAATGTCTTAGAAAGGTTAACATTTTATCAAGCAATATCTATCATTTTAGTTTTTAGAGCTGTAATATATGTAGTATTAGTTAATTAATTCTTTATAATTTTACCCTTACATTAATAACCTCTATCAATTTGTGCTAATCATTTTATAATTTTCCAAACAGGACATTTGTGTAACTCAACAAAACAATCTAATTTTTATCTGTTTTCGTATAATTTTAATAATTTATTTATAAATTTAATTTTGATGCACTGTCAATATAAAATAATTTTATATGTATATCAAATTATATAACATTACATAAATTAAAATAATTATTTTTTATATATTAACTGTATGATTAATCATCTTAAAGAACGAATATAATTACACAGTGTTAGTGTATTAAAATTAAATTTTTTATTTATATATTTACTACATATTCTTTTAAAAGAAGAGTTATTTGTAGACTAAAACAGTAATTTACCATTTTAGCCTTGAAATTAATATACAAAGAGATAAAAACTATGAGACAATCAACATTTGCACATCTCCTTTCTTCTTGAGTACAATTAATGATAAAAGTAAACAAAGATTTTGCTGTTGTTGTGCTAGCTAATTAATTATTATTATTATGATTATTTATTTATTTGCAATGTTACTTGGCAGGTTTAGTGGTGGTTCACTTGTAGGAGCCACTGCTCCATATGAAGCATTTGCAATTGGTGGCCCCAACAGTGTAAGAGGCTATGGTGAAGGTGCAGTTGGTTCTGGTTACTCATCTGTGGTTTCTAAGAATGAATTTTCATTCCCATTGGTATAGTAATAATAATAATGCTGCCTAATAATACTTTACAATTAGTGTTACCTATTTTAGTATATTTATGTTACAGTAATTACGGCGGTTATAATATTTTAAAAAGTGTGATTAAAATTAAAGTAATACTTTTTATTATTTAATAATATTTTTTTAAATATTACTAAGAAAATGATAGTAAAATGTTAAAAAATATAATTTTAATAATATTTATATAACCACATATAGATGTATATATTAGAATTCACCTACATATAATAATTAAGTTATTCAATTGCTTATCTTAGAATAAATTACACCCATCTCTTGTTAGTTTAGGTAATATTATGCACAAAATTTTCTCATTTATTATGTTTATATTTACTACCTCTTTAACTTTTTTAAAGAGAAGTTAATTAGTATCATATATGTTAACTAGTTCATAATATTTGTTATTTTAGATCATTTTTGTGTAAAATATATCTAACATTCTCACATTTTAAAGTATTATTTACCAAGCATTTTATTTTTATCCTCCCATAATACTAATTATAATAAACAATGCATCTTATATATGAAGATTAAAATTTAGTATCTAAATTAATTAATGCTCTAATATGTAATACAAATTATGTTTGATCTTTAAGCCATTGATCACTCTTTTTTTACAGGACAAACAACTTACTGGTGTTGTTTTCTTAGACTTTGGGTCTGACCTAAGGTCTGGTAATAGAGTGCTTGGTGAGTTCTATGTGAACTATTATTTGTATTCATTTTTATTTTATATATATACTCAGTCGATATATATTTTTTATTATTGGATAAGATGTAAAATTATTTATTTACAAATTTTAATTCATATTTGTAATAAAAAATTAGAATAAATATTCAAATTGATTATTAAAAACTTTTAAATTGAACATTTTGATTCCTAAAAAATTTTTATTTACTAAAAATCTTCGAGAATTATTTTTGTTGTACAAATTGTATTTTCTATTGCTTTAATTAAATTTATTTTAAAATACGTGTTAAACAAATAAATCTCTAACAAATTTTATTACAATACAACTAGATTTTAAAAAATATTATCATAAGATAAATTAGTCCCTCTTTAAAATAATGAATGGAAGAATCTTTTTAAAAAAAATAATTTTCAAGACTTATAAAAATAAAAAATTTATTAAGAGACTGAAATATCTGATTTAAATTTTATTAAGAACCAATTTAGATGTCTATTTAAAAAGTATATACAACGTTGATTTAATCCACAAATTAAAACAAATTAAGTATACAAATAACTTCTCTGTGTATTTGTTGGTGTAAAATTGATCTGCTTTAAGTCTTTAACAGTTTCATGAAATGGAAAATCTTTCAGGAAATCCAGGATTAAGGAAGGGTAAACCAGGATCAGGGATTGGGATTGGTTATGGCATTCGATTCAAAACTGAATTGGTTCAAATAACAGCTGATTGTGCTATTAATGCTTTTAAACAACGAACACTTTACTTTGGAATTAACAATCTGGTTCTTTGAATGCTAACAGAAATAGAGTTACATATTGCGCTTGAACTAATTAACAGAAATAGAGTTAGATATTGTTAGAATTAGTATAAATGGTAATTAAAATAGGTATTTCTAATTGTAATTAACCAAATATATAAAATATGAAATAGATCTTTCTCCCTGATTAATTTTTTTTTTTCCTATCTGCAAATTATCATGGGCTTTTTCATAATGTAATGGACAACATATTCGATTCCTATGACTAGTGAGGGGATTGGGACTTGGAATTGCAGGAATTAAACACAGAGAAGTTAAATTGCATTAGACAGGAGGGTAAATGGGAATTGGGTTGAATTAAATTCAAACAGATAAGTAAATTGAACGATAAGTGCAAGAAGTAGAAAATTGAAATGGTAAATTCAGATCTCAGGTCCCAGAGACTAGAAAACTGAGTCTAGATCTCAATGCCCTCCTAGATCCAACAAGAACAATAGCAATAGAATTGTAAATTTCAAAGAGATTAGATGAAGAAGTAATGAACCGAATTGGAAATTAAAGTGCAGTGAAAATCAACAGAGAGATCTAAGGTGAGATTGAAACAGAATTCCTTCAATTCTCTAACCCAAGATCAAGACAAGTGTAATTGAAATTGAAAGCAATTAAACTCAGAAAGTGAGGATCATTCAAGCTCCCAAAACCACAAGAAAAATCTCTCAAAACTCCAAAAGGAAGCTCCCCGAATTAATTGAATTCTAGCCTATTTATACACTTTCTTCAATTGATCTTCAAGCCTTGAGTTGGGCCTTTGCTCTTGGTTAGCCTCCAAGTTAGGGGGCTAACGTTGGCGCAAACGTTGGCAGCCCCTGGGAGTAATTTTCATGCCAACGTTAGCCTCCAAGTTAGGGGGCTAACGTTGGCGCAAACGTTGGCCACCCTGGAGGATAGTTCTCATGCCAACGTTAGCCTCCAAGTTAGGGGGCTAACGTTGGCGCAAACGTTGCTTTCCCCTGGTGCATATGCCATACCAACGTTTGCCTCCAAGTTTGACCTCAAACTTGGTCGCAAACGTTGGCCTCCCCTGGTGCATGTGCTATGCCAATGAATTCTAATATTCATTCATTTGTTCATTGGCAATTAAAAATCATGCATGTATTAATTAATTAATAAAGCCAAATGCATTAACGTTGAAAGGGCTTGATATGTTCTTTAGCCAATTTGACTTTAATATTGCATGCTTTTATTGGCTTTATTAATTAATGCCAATGTATTAACGTAGCATTCATTCTTTAATGATCAAATGCTTTATACATGCATTAATTTTTATCAGCAATGCAAATTAATGAACTTGAACGTTCATTCATGTAATGCCATGATGCATGCATAAGCATTACTACATGTCAGTTCATTATGCCAAGGAACAAATGGTCATGGGCCACGCTTTTTTTCTTCCTTAGGCCACGCTTCTCTTGTTTCTTTCTTTTCTTCACCTACAAGTAATCAAAACAACCAATCAAAGTATCACAAAATTCACAAGGTTTATAAATCAATTAATTATCAATTAAATTTAGCTTAAACCTCATGATTTTGTATAAATTAAAGGGTGGTTGATTGAATCCAAGTACACATGAAATTCTACCCAAATGGCTTACTTATGGCTCAAGAAAGTGCATAAAATCTATTGAAAACAAAGGAAAAAGACTAGTGAAACTAGGCTAAGATGACCTGTCATCAAAGCTCACCCCGCCAAAATCCGCAGTTTAAGCGGTGTGGGTTAGGCGGACTTTTGCTATTTGACGGTCTCAATTTTTCAATCCAGCCCGCTTTTTTTGACAGGTTACGCAGGTCGGACCGACTGGTTTAGGCCCGTTTGCCAACCCTACCTACGACACATGCATGGTATCATATTATCATGTTGTGTAATCATATTATTAATTATCCCATTTGTAACAATAATTTAGAATTTGTTTAAGTGTCATTATAAATTATTAAAGAAAGATTTTTTTCTTTTAATGTATTTGATAAAATTTTATTAATAAAAATAAAAATATTAAAGAATAAAAAATATTTTTTGAATTATAATTCAGATCTTTTTTTAAAAAAAATTATTTTTAACATAATAAATAAATAAATAACACTTTATCATTTGTGATCTATAGTATAATTTTCACACTTTAGATGCCTGAACTGTGTTTTGCATTAGAAGTTATTTACATTATTCATAGTTGGAAGCTCTTACAAGGATTTGTAATCCTTCTCCTCTTTAATTAGTGTTACGACTTGGGTCTAGTGTCAATTGTGATACTAACTAACTCGTTGACATTTTAACAGTCAGTTATGATCTTGTGCTATTTTCATTTTCATCACTGTATCTTTTCTTATCTTCTGTTCCACTTTATATTAAAAATCTTATTTGGCTAGGGATTTTTATGTAAATCCTTGCTGCCTACTCTAATTATGCATTTCTTTATTAATAATATGCTGAGTTATTTACCTAAAAGAGGGAAAAAATAATTTTTTGCAGACTGAACAGAAGCAATGAAGCTTGGTATCAATGGACTTTGGATTACTAAATCATATCTTGAAATGATCCTTGGTTAAAAAAGGTTGGATTTGGATGTAATTTGACTTTGTCTTTCTGCACTCTATGACTTCTCAATTAATCGAGTTATTTTTTATTGTTTGATATTATTTCTTGTTATATATGCTGATGACTGCTTCAATTGGATAATTATTTTGAGGATAATGAGCCAATTGGCTAAGCATAGCTTAAAAAAAGTAGATTATATTAATGGGAAATTTTCTGGTTCAGATTGGAGAAATATCCATACATATAGATGTTGAGGTGTGTGTACCAGGCACCAACGCGTAGCTTCTTTTGTAAAGGCCGGTCAAACCGTAATTAATTAAATAATAAATTAAATAAGAACGAATATGGTTAGAAATTTAGTAATCGGAATTTGATAATTTAAATATGATATTTTGACTCAGTGGATTTTTCTGAGTCGGAAAACATAGTTTTCTGCGTAAAAATGCGCACTGAAAATTTGACCGACAATACCGGCTAAGATCTATCCGATACTGCAGCTAAATAGATTAATTATAAGTGAATAAGGTTAATAAATGAGAAATTATAATTTGGGAAGCTAGAAATATTTAAAATACGATTTAAAACTCTAATCTTAAAGGTTTTGGCCCAAAATTGGGCCAACGGACTAAACCAAGTGAATCAGGCCTAAGTGAGCCTAAGACCCAACATATATAAACATTAGTCATGAGCATTTCAACTCATTTACCCTAAAGAATGAGAGAGGGGGGCGGATACAGAGAAGAGAGAAAGAAAACATAGCTTTCCAAACTTCAAATCACCATAACTTTCTCTCCGAAACTTCGATTGATGAGCCGTTTGCAACCACGCATCGCTCTTCTCATCCTCTACAACTCTATTTAAGTTTTGTGGTGAGTATTCTACTTTTCTCTTCCCAATTTTTGTTTTTCTCCATAAATTCAAGTTTGGTTATGGGTGTTGAGTAATTTTATGATTTTGGTTATTTAAGAATGCTCTAGTATGAGCCATTGGTGAGTTCGATTAATCAATTTTGTGGGTTAAGGTAAGAAACCTTCTAACCCTTCTGATTTATCAATTTCATGAACCCTAGTTTGATTATAAGTGTAAAAATTGATTTTGTTAGAGTATTGGATGATTTAGGTGTACAATTAGAAGATTGATATTGCTTGTGGGGCTTTGGTGAGGCTTGGAGCTAAGGGTTGGTGGAGACTTCCAAGAAGAAGCTCAATTATTTTGGCTACAAGATGTATGGTTTGAGTTTCATTTAAGTACCGTGTAATGTGATGAGAATTCCCAGGCTAAGATGCCCCTAGGATTAAGTTTAGTTTGTGTAAATGGTTGGTACTAACATGTATAGTTGATATGTAATGTAAATTAATGATTGGGTTGAGAGTTGTGTGAAGTTGTATGTTTGGTGTGTTGAAATTTTGATGAATTGGGTAATGAATATTAGTTTGTTGACTATACATTTAAATTGTGAATTTGGGCCGGAGGCCGTGAACCTTGGGCCGGAGGCCGGAAAGAGGTAAAGAAGGTAAGTGATGTGTGTATTGTGTGATGTCATATGAGATTGAATGCAATTGTGATTGTTGTTATTTGGTTACAATGGATTGTATGGATTATGTGGTTATTGGTTTTGAGGGAGGAATTGATGTCCTTGTTGATAATGCATGTGAGTAGTATATGATGGTATGGATCTATATGTATTGGCCTATTGGGGGTTGATGGAATTGGTATTGTTGCAACGTGAGATGTGGAATGAAATATATGATATGATATTTTGTTTGAAATTGAGTTATTTGATTGAGATTGGTCAAAATGGTGGATTGGTGGATTGTAAATTTAATGAGAATGTTGAAAATATGAGTTGAGGAGACTTGAGGTTAATTTTGATAAGTTTTGGTTGGTTTTGAAAAGGTTTAAAATTGGTTTGTGTTGAAAATTTAGTTTTGTTGGTTTTTACGAAAGTTATAATTTTGGTCTACTTTGACGGATCATAACTTGGTCTCCGGGTCCCCAATTTGTATCAAACTTATTTAGAAATAAAATTGGGTCCGAGATGTTTATGCCGTTCGAAAAACGGATGAAAAATGATTTGAAACGAAAAAGTTATGCCCGTCGGAAGTTTAGGGTTTGAAAATATAATCCTGCAGCTTTTTAAATTTAGTAAAATTTTTGGTAAAACGTACTCCGACACACACGCATGGCCGACGCACATGTGCCACTCATGATTTTTACTTTCTCACGCATGCACCTAGCCGACGCGTACGCGTTGCTGTAGTGATGCAGTGTGTGGTATAAATTCTAGAGAGTTGTGATGGTAGCGTGCTAGTTTTGTGCGAGGAGCACAAAATGCATCCACGTGTACGCGTGGCTAACGCGCACTCATCACCCTACCTCTCTACTTTTCATGCGTGCACATGGGCGACACTTACGCGTCACCCGCTTTTTTCCGCTTCCCATGCGTGCGCTGCGTGACCCCATTTTTAGCAAAAAACTTATTTTTGAGTTTTTAAAACCGAATTTCAGACTTCTAAGCCTCCATTTTTATCCTTTAAGTCCTAAATTTGTATAGTATGCCTAGTAATGAGAAGAGGCTAAGAAATGTATTTGTGATAAATGAGTTTAATTATAGAGTTTTGAATGAATGTATTTGTGATACCTGGGTAGTAGCAAAGGTCGTGGTTCATCCCGCTTGCTCCGGGTCATTGTTTGAGAATTGGTAATAATGAAGAGTGATTATGAATAAATGTGTATTTATGATACCTGGGTAGTAGCAAGGGTTGTAGTTTATTCCACTTGCTCCAGGTTAATGTTTGAGATTTGATAACAATGATGATTGATAGAGTAAGCTTTAACATGTGACGAGTATGCCGGAGATGCATATATGATTAATGAACGAATATGGTAAATGAATAATGATAGAAAATGTTGAATGTGAGTATGCTTGTATTTTTTCTCTGGTTGTAAGTGTGACAGGGCACCGATACCCTCTAATGGCGATAGGGCGCATATACCTTCTAATGGCGACAGGGCGCATATACCCTCTAATGGTATTAATGCGCAAGAGAGAGGTTGTGCCTGGGTTAGCTACCGGATACGTTGGGTTGGCTTGATAACCGACAGATGATATTATCAGCCATAGCGCAAGCATACATCATTTGCATATGTTTGAATTGTTTGGGTTTGCCTATTTGCTTTGGATTGCTATATCATATATGCTATGTTACCTGATTATGTGCTACTTATTCTACTTGTACCTTATTGTACATTACTTGCCTATATTACTTGTGTTTGTGCAATTGAGAGGTCCCTCATGCTGGTGTCGGTTGAAACTGAAGGTTGTTCTTGATGAGATGAGTTGATCATGTAATTGAATAATGATGATGATTATTGAATGAGATAATTTGAGTTCCCTGGCTAGACGCAGTGAAGCGATCTCACTTGCTCCAGGTGAGGATAGGAGGTAATGATATAGAATTGTTGAGACAGAATAGTTGGGGATAGTTTTGTTTATAATTCTGATTGTGAATTGTCGGAGAGTTAGAAAGTTGGGAAGTATGAGAAAAATGAATCAGATTTAGCATTCCCTTATGACAGTTGCCTATTATGGATTAGAGAGAATATAGAATGAATGTTTGGTGGAAGAAAGTTTAGGATGCTTAGTGAGTTTTTATTACAATGCATTGTATTTATTTGGCACTTTTACCGTACTAGGAACCCATGGGTTAGGGGTTCTCATTCCGTATATATCTCTTATTTTTCAAATGCAGGTCTAGGTGCTCAGCAATGAGCTGTGATTCGTCTGAAAGACGGCGAAGATCTTTATATTCTCTAGTTTATATTTTGCTTAGAATCTCTCCACCTTTATTTTGAAAAACTTATATTATGTATTGAACTCTTTTGAAAACTTGCCTATAGAGTCCCTTATGTATCATTTGGGAGAGACTAGGAATTATTGATGTCAACTACTTATATCCTGTACCCTAGCCGGCCTAAACTACGCGGGTCGCGTCTAGTGGCTATCTACTTATGTTTACTTAACCTTCTGTCATTTTCTTATTCTCCTTTATGACTTTATCCTTATAACGCTTTCGACTTCACGCTTTACCTTTTAGTTGTTGACGCGTGAGTGATACGACTTCGCGATTTTATTTTTACTCTTTTCAGACTTCTCGTCTAATACTCCTTTCAATTTTATTTGTAATTATATATTAAAAATTCCCATTGAGAGTCGTACCACCTTATTATCATTGACTTATGAGTCGAGTATAAGGATTTAAATATTAGGGTGTTACATCTTTTTTTCTGAGTCACATGGGGAATTGCAAACCTAAAAGTCTGTGACCGCAGGTTGATGTAGATTTGTCATAACTGGTTGCACGTTTAATTTAGGAAAACAATTGTATTAATGTGAGTGATTATAGTTTTTGGAATTGGGCTGAACTTTTTCGGGCTTGCTTAGACTGAATGGGCTTTTTATTTTGTATAACATGAGATTATCTTTTTTTATCATCATGTTGATAATATGAAAAATTGTTTGGATTTTGCATTCTTAAATGGATTATGAAAGCAAGAATATGCGGGACATTATTGAGTTTTAAAAAAAAAAAGAAAAAGAAAGAGATGATGCATGGCTAGGGGTGGCAAATGGAGAAGTCCGCCCCCGCCCACCAAAATCTCGCCCTTTGGCGGACTGGTCTGTCCTGTTCTGCCTAATGAGACGGTCCTAAAATCTCATCTCTAGGGCTGGCAATAGGTAGGGTAGAGTAGGGTTTGGACCCTACCCTAACCCTACCTGCGGGTTGAAAATCTCTCAACCTTAACCCTACCCGCATCCTAAAGTTCTAAATCCTACTCTATCCGACCCTACCCGCAGAAAAATAAAAAGTTTTTAAACAAATATAAAATTCAACCATTCCAAATTTGATACATATTAATAAAATAAAAAATAAAAAACTAAGTTCAAATAAAAATTAAAAACAATAAAATTTTAAAGAAATCCAACATAAAATTACAAATAATATGATCATCAACTAGTGTCTTAGTGGTTATTTCAAATTTTTATAAGAAAACGATTGTGAGTTCGTATTCACTTTCTTCACTACATACATAACTTTTACATATATATTATATAATATATTAGGGTGCGGGTATGGTAGGGTAGGGTATACCCTGAACTCGTACCTTACCCTACCCACAGACAAACTCGCACCGCACCCTACCCTACACGCCTTAGATCGGGTAGATAACCCTATCCGAACGGGTTGGTCCAGGTTGGGTACCCACAGGTAGGGTGTATATTGCCAGCCCTACTCATCCCGTCCTGCCTAATGGTAGGTTAGCAGGACAACCCCGCCAAAGCTCTTTTTTTTTTTTTTACTATTAAGTATTAA
>NC_029773.3:12275878-12288865 GCF_000817695.3 Arachis duranensis | reverse complement strand
TAATTTCTAAATTCATAAACATTAAATTTTTTATAATTATAAATATGTAATAAACATAATTATAAACCAAATTTTTTGAAACAAAATAATAAAACTAACATTATCCAAAGCAAAATAAATATCGTCCAAAGTAAAATAAATATTGTCTTTAAAGTAAAATAAATATAATCCAAAATACTAAATTAGAACTAATGTTGGAAAAAGTTGGGTTTTGGACCAAAAAAATTGTAAAAAATACCCTGACAAAAAAAAATACTAAGTCCGGCGAGGAAATCCGCCTTGTCCTTCCAAAATCCGTCAAAGCCCACGGTTTAAGCAGTGCGAGTTAGACGGGCTTTTGATTTGTGGCGGTCTCAATTTTCTACCCTAATCCATTTTTGTTGACAGGTTACACAAACTGACCCGATGAGTTTAGACCTGTTTGCCACCTCCTATGCATGACCGAAAAACATAAAAGAAGAAGAAGGAGATGATGCTCCCACTATTATTTAATCCATTTGATTAAATGACATTTTAATAAATTTTTAATGTATAAATTAAGAATAATTATTCTATTGTTTCCAAAAAAAAAAAAGAAAATAATATGAAATATCTGTACCTATTGAGATTTTGATATTTTTTTAATATTTTAACGGGTTACAAAAATATTTAACTCCAAATTTTATTACTTTAATAGAAATAATAGTTTGCTATTATTAATGTTAAATATATGTATTATGATTAACGTTAAATATGTGAAACATATCTATTATAATAATATATTTTATTTATTACGTTAATCATGAAATATATTAAATTTTTAGGATAAATGTTTTTAAAAAAAGTAAAATATTTTATACTATGTAACAATAATAATAAAAATATATTTATTATTAAAGTAGTAAGTTTTATGTAATAATAAATTGAGAATAGTAATAATATTTATATATTTTATATTATTATTATTGACCTCCATAATGATAACAATGATAAGTGAAAAACATTAATTTTAGTCTTGTGAGAGAGACGTTATTCATTTTTTTTAATCAACATTAATTTTTTTTGTCAAAAAATAAATTTTTTTTCAGGTTTTTTTTTTTGTTCTTTAAAAAATTTTTTAAGGACAATTTGGATTGGGTATAGATTGTTTAGGCAAATATATGTTAACATATATGACAAAAAATAATCTACTCAAGTTCGTTAACCCACAATATAAAGTCCTCAACTCTAGAAGTTAAAAAAAAAGGTTAAACACAGTAATCTTTTTCATTAGCATCCTAATGACAGATAAATTAAGAGATCATTTTTACAATTTTTCTGTGACTACCAGTAGATATGATATAACGATATTCTGTCACACCTAAACTCTCACACACGTGTTTCATTGTGATATCTTTCACATAGAATCCACACCTGTGGATAATATATTGAATCCACATCAAAGACTTTTCCTATATTAATTATCAAGATAAGAAGTTCAATTTTCTTGATGACCTGACTCATTCTAAATCTGATATTGTTTTCTTTTTACCACTTAGAGGTATTTCTCATCTTAGTACACTACCGGTGACTAATACATCTGTGCTTGGAAGTCAAAACACTGCAACCATTGCAACAAAACCAATTTGCGTGACTCCTAACCTTATTACGGGATTGGAGGATTTGTCTCAGCTATGGACTCGGTCCCTCAACTGACTAAATGGCATATTTGCTCGTAAAACTTTTGTTAAATTGTCTTTGTAAAGTTTTAGTTTAAACACAGTTGTGGAGAGAAAAGAGAGGGTGGGGGAAGTTAGGAAGAAGTAGAGCTTGTTTGTAACCCCATTCTTTATTATATAGTAACTAGGTTGTTAGTTTTTTTTTTTTACCATCTTTAAGGTTGATTATTATTACGAGGTAGAGGTATAGTAATATCATTTGATTTTGACTTTATTTATTTTATAATTTTTATTATTTAAAGAATATTACATAGTATTATTATATATTTATTTTTATTTTATAATATTTGACTAATTTAATTAAAAATAAAGATTATATATAATCATATTATTAAATAGGGTAAAGTAATAAATGGTCCCTTATGTTTGGGCGTAATCTTTCTTTGGTCCTTAAGGTTTAAAATATTCTATTTGAATCTAAAATAATTTTATTTAGCTTCAATGTAATTCCACCGTGTGGTCAAAATTAAATAATTAACAGAATGTCCTACATGACAATAGTACAAGAACAAGGTCAATAATCTGGAGAATAAGTACGAGCTCCAGAGGTATAAAATCAACCGTGGATGCATCAATATATTTATTTATTATTCTTTTTACAATTTAAATGAAATATTTTTCATAGAACTAAAGATAATGATAAATAAATGTATTGATGCAGTCACGGTTGATTTTGTGCCTCTGGAGCTTGTACTTGTTCTCCAGATTATCAACCTTGTTCTTGCACTGTTGTTGTGTAGGACATTCTGTTAATTATTTAACTTTGACCTCACGGTGGGACTACATTGAAGCTAAATGGAACTTTTTTGGATTCAAATAGGACACTTTAAAATAGTACTTTACCCTATTAAATAAAGTATAGTATATTCTTTTGACTTCTAATAAGTATGAGTGATGAAAGCGTAATTTTTTGTTCTCAAGCGCATCATTTGAATAGCATATCCTATTCTAAATGCCAAAAATGTAGTCTTTGAAAATAGGCAACGTTTGAATAGGCATTTCCCACAAAAGCGTCTCCAAAGTAATAAAAGCGTAGCCTTTGCTAAAGAGATTATTTTTTAACTACACTTTTCAAAAGTAGTTGAATGAGTGATTTTTTGAATAAAAATTAAATTATTTTAATATTTATTTATTTTCTCACTTTTTTACTTATTTAAACTAAAAAAATTAGTTAATATGTGATTTTTCTAATAAAAATTAGACTTTGAATTTTTGTTTTATATTTAGAAATATAGCTTTTAAAAAAAATAAATCAAATTTTGACATCCTATTAGAATAGTTTGTTTATTTAGTTAAAACTTTTTAAATATACATTGTACAAAAAATAAAAGATCCTAAAATGAAATTTTTGAAATGAAATTTTTCTAAATTTTATTCATAATCTAATGTAATCTAAACTACTTTAACTTATAAAGTGAAGCTTATATAAATAAGGAGATAAAAATTATTAAAATGAAATGAAATCTTTCCAGATTTTACCTGTACTCTAATGTAATCAAAATTGCTCTAACTTACAAAATGAAGCTTCCATAAATGCAGTATTTAAGAATTAAACCAAGCAACCAAGAAACTAATAAGAAATCAAAAGAAACGAAGAAACTAAGAAGAAGAAGAAGAAGAATTAGTGTAAAAGACTTAAATAATGCAAAAAGGACTGAAGAGGAAGTAGATGCTCTTTTAAAGATGGATATGAAGGATATCATAGAAGAAGATGCAGAAATGACACAATAGGAACTAGATGCTCTTTTAATGATAGATATAAAGGATATGAAAGATTTGCTTGCCTTGGACGATAATCAACCACCCTATTCTTGTGATGACAACAAACAGTTCCACATGGTTCTTGATGAGTGTTTGTCGAAAGTTATGGAGAATTGCGGGAGTCAGAAGCTATCAAGATAACCCAACAGTGTTATTTCGCTGGCATAAGTGGTTATCAACCACTTTAGTCTCAGCTTTAGCCTCAACCTCATCTCCAACTGCATATAACGAACATAGAAGAACAGTGTGCTATTGACGTCGGTGTTAATCAATTGCCTCAGCTAGAATCTCTGCCTTAGCCTTGGTCCTGGCCTCGGCCTCAGTCTCGTTATCAGCCTTGACCTCAGTCTCAGCATCAGCTTAAGTCGTAGACAGATGTAAGCAACATGATAGATCAATGTTTTACTGACATGTGCGGTTATCAACCAACTCATATGTTAGAGCTGATTGCCAACATCGGTAGTCATTAACCACTTCAACCTCAACCTCAACCTCGGGTCTGGCCTTGGAAGGAGAACAAAGCCTTTGAGTGGGTTATCGTCAATTGTTTTCAGGATGCTATACACAACCGCTGGGAGGTTGTGGCTGCCGACTCCCCGGAAAGACCCCGGCAAAGCTGCATGAGCGCTTTCTGAAGTTGATGACCTACATTAATGCCATCCAAAATGGTTATACCACAAACACTCTTTTGAATGTTGTACCTGAGAACATGATCATCATGATAGTTGTTCTTGTTACCATATTGGAATACAACCCTTTCTCCATCCCTATCACCAATGCAACACCGCCACCACTACTGCCGCCGCCTTATTGGACTCATCATCAACATCACAGGTGGCTACTCTATAGCTCCTCTTAACCACCAGAGGACTTCGAGGAGGAACCAAGTGAGAGAACATAAAATGAGAAGATATCACATCTAACTCAAAACCTTAAGGTGTCAAGTCAATGGATCTCTCATATTATAATCTCCTCATTCTTCCTTGTTTCCTTCAATCACAACTAGAAAATTGCTTAATACAAATAGATTTATATACAGATTTAGTCTTTATTGCAAACGAATTTTTGGTTACCAATGGATTTTGTCCCTCTGTAAAAGTCTTGTCAGAAATTATTTACCAACGAACTTTTTTCGTCAGTAATTTATCGACAGATTTTTATCAGTTACCGACAAATTTTACCTCGGTAAATTCTCCCCTCCATTTTCCTTGGAACATCAAACTTTCCGATGGATTTTTCGTCGATAATTAGAGATAGATTTTTCGACGAATTTTTTGTCAGTAATTAGCAATAGATTTTTCGGCAGATTTTTCGTCGGTAATTAAAGCCTTGGAAAACCATTCTAAACACTGAATATAGATAAAAAATTTGTCTGTAAATCCGTCAGTAAGATAAAATAGAATTTTTTTTAGATTTTTTCATTGCAAAATAAATCTGTTTTCATACAAAATAAATATAGATTTAATAAATACAAATTTTTATCTAATTTGTATTCAAATATTTATAATATTTAAAAAATAAAAAATTCATCGTATTATCAAACTAAAAGAAAAGTATTATAAAGAAGCAAATCAATATAATTCAAAACATAAACAAAGTGTATTGATATATCAACTATAATAAGAAACCATACTGATGTATTGACTCAGGCCATTAATATAATACTGAGCTTTTCTCAATGTAATAAAAATAAGAACCTACACCATCTGTAGTTGTCTTCTAATTTATCCCAAAAATAATTTGGGAGTTGAAAATAAGGCCATCGGGTTCATGCTTCAAGCATTTTTGTGTAACATCCATGAACACTTCCCAATACTCTGGTGCAATCTTTTCTGAGGGTTAGATCCATACCAAAGGAGTAAATGTCACATTTATCTGTAATGGTCAGGTGTTGGAAACACTCAGGGGATAAGTATCCAAATGTACCAACAAGTGAGACTATTATTTGAATTATTTAATTACATTCTTTGAAGTAAGCTTATAAAATTGAATAAATAAATCAATTACCTGCAACATAGTCTACTGCAATTGGTTTTGGCTTGGAAGTAGATAGTTGTCCCTGCAATGAAATTTCAAGGGATGAAGGATTCAAACAAGAGCTATGGAATCTGAAGAGTGCCTCACAACTTGATATTCATCGAGGACAATTCGAGCATTCTGGAGATTCAAAGGAATATTATGATGAAAGAAGAAAATAGAAATACAAATAGGGATTAAAATTGAAGCAAAATGAGTAATAATTACAAGATCGAATTCTCAAGTTCAGTGTGATCACAAAATTGACATCAATATGAACAAAAGCTAATTAAGACCAACTTTATGAATGGTAACAAATATGTAAGGAATAGCTCCAAATTCATAATGTATAGTGGACCAGCCAGAGCACTAGGAATGTAGGACAAATAATCCAAAGATTACATAGCCAAAAGAGAGACAGTATGAACTTACAATGAAGACAGGGCGATCAAGAGTTAACATTTCATATTCCCCTCCTTCACCACAAACATTAATTCCATATAACCTGCAAAAGGTAATACAAGAAAGGATGAACTAGACAAAACTATTAAAAAACCATGCATAGTTTCATTCATATGGAGGACATCTTTGAATGTTGTCAATTGTTGACAAGTTAGAATAAGAACAACCATATGATTAGAACATAGGAATTCTATCCCATTTATAATGAAGAAAAAAAACCATAAAGAGCAAGAGACATTACAAGAAAAGTTAAACAAATTATACCTTTATAGTCACATCCAAAATTCCATTTGCAATCTGGTCAGGACTAGAACTGAGTTAGTATTATATGAAATTTGAGTGATAAGAACAAAAAAAACCAATGCATAATGGCATGCATGCGTGACTAGACTATCAATTATGCTACCACTTACCATTTCTTGGAGGAGCAATGATTGATCATGTTTCTATAAGTATGCCAACGAAACAATGCCTAACCTTGAACAAACACGTTTCACCCGCAATCTCTGATAATCAGATGCAATGGCCCTAAAAGACATTGCAATAACTTCAGGTATCTGTCTTTTCACTTCACAAAGTAAAAATAAACATATCTTCAACTTCATCACCTTGTATTTTTCTGTAACAAAGCTTTTGATGTCTATCAAGAAAATATCATTTGAAAGTTAAAACTGAATATTAATTATATCAAATTCATATTCTAAAGGATTGGAGAATGCAATCTGAAATAAGCATTTAGAATTACAAACAAGT
Organism: Arachis duranensis; assembly: GCF_000817695.3. Taxonomy (NCBI): domain Eukaryota; kingdom Viridiplantae; phylum Streptophyta; class Magnoliopsida; order Fabales; family Fabaceae; genus Arachis; species Arachis duranensis. The sequence continues at coordinate 12,282,176 of NC_029773.3, read as the reverse complement.
TTGACTGCAAGAAAGGGTACCCTTAATAAAGAAGGATTTAGATATGGTGATTGAATAAGGATGGAGAAAGAAAAAGGAAAAAGGGCAACGATGGTGCAAGGGGTGTGACAGAGAGATTAGAAAAGGGGTGTGACGGAGAGGCACCACCGATGAAAGATTTGGAGGGAATGGGTGAGAAGTTGCCACCAATGAAGATAGGAAATGTTACGTTAAGTGAGGAGGATGACGTGAACAAAACTCTTATTTTAATATTTTTGATGGAATATTTTAAATTACAGAAAGATTTTCTGTCTATAATCATTTAATAAAATATAGTATTTTACACTTTTAAATACAGACGGATTTTTCCTCTGTAATTATTTTCAATGAAAAATATTAATTCTTTCGACAGTTTTTTGACAGATTCTTTTTCTGTCTGTAATTTATACAAATTTATTTTCTTTTGTTTCTGACAAAAATTTCGTCACAAAATCTGTCTGTATTTCTGTGAGATAAAATCTGTCAAAAATATCCGTCTGTAATAAATAGTTTTCTAGTAGTGAATGTATGACCAATTCATGACAATCCTCACACTTGCTACTTAACAGAAAGAATTTTTGTATAAAATTTGCTAATCATTATATCAAAATATCTCCAAGGGAGAGTTATGCAAAAGAGCTTGATTGTAACTCCCATTTTATATTATACATTTATTTTTATTTTATAATATTTGATTGATTTAATTAAAAAAACAGAATTATATATATAATCATATTACTAAATATTAGATTTTTAAAAAAAATATTTTATATATATATATTAAAAAAGCGTACTCTTTGAGAATTGGCAAGTGCCCCCTTCATTATACTACGTGAATCCGTCCATTTTTTTCACTTTTTTACTTATTTAAACTAAAAAAATTAGTTAATAATGTGATTTTTCTAATAAAAACTAGACTTCAAATTTTTGTTTTACATTGAAAAATATATTTTTTAAAAAGAAAATTTAAATTAGTTTTTGACATTCTATTAGAATAGTTTGTATATTTAGTTAAAACATTTCAAATTTACATTATATAAAAAATAAAAGATTCTAAAATAATATTTTGAAAATGAAATCTTTCTGAATTTTATCCATAATCTACTGCAACCTAACCACTTTAATTTATAAATTGAAGCTTATATAAATGCGAAGAAAAAAATCTTAAAATAAAATAAAATCTTTTTGAATATTCCCTTAATGTAATATAATCTAAACTACTCTAATTTAAAATGAAGTTTCTATAAATGTGTTATTTTAGAATTAAACCAAACAAAAAACTAAACCAAGAAACTAAGAAGAAGAAGAAGAAAAAGAAGAACGAGTGAAGACTTAAAGAACGCAAGAATGGCTAAAGAGAAAAATAGATGATGCTCTTCTAAAGATGGATATGAAGGATAATGCAGAAATGACTAAAAAAGAACTAGATGCTCTTTTAATGATGGATACGAAGGAGATGGAAGATCTGCTTGCCTTGAACAATAATCAACAACCGCATTCTTGGGATGACAACAAACAGTTTGAGATGGTTCTTGATAATGAGTGTTTGCCAGAAGCTTTGGAGAACCGAGACGAGCTGGAACCTACCAAGATGACACAGCATCACACTTGCTATGTAACTCCTACTCTTTCTACCACCACATATGGGTATTTATCCATCACACTATTGCACACTGTTGTCTCAGCCTTTGCTGCTAACAAGGATAGGTTTTTCATTAAATTCATGCTTATTCGGCAAACTTTTTATTAAGAGTCAAAACTCCGAAAGCTATTGCTCTTTGAGGTAGACCAGTCTCGTAAACATGGTTCGTTAGCTCTGGGGCTACAATGCCACGCTTCCTGCTCTAACCGGTACCAGTCATCAGAATAATTTGGACTAGGAATAATCCTTTCTCTTTCTCCAGATCACCTCCAGGAGAGGAAAGAGCAAGGAAGGTCAATATCGTAATTACATCTTCCTAAAGAATTTGCGTAACATCACAACGGGAAGCAAAACAGCCTTTAGCTACCCCGATTACCGAACCTAGAGAACAAGGGAGAGCTATTAGCAAACACGGTGGCTCTCGACCAGAATCGGCTCTGATACTACTTGTTGGGGCACCATGGGGACCACAGATACAGCTCTAATACCACTTGTTGGGCCATTGTAGGAAACTCTTAACCACCGAAAAGACTTCAAATTGTTGGGCCATCGTGGGGACCACCGAATTGACTCTGATCCCATTTGTTGGGCCTCTGTGAAAAACTCTTAACCACCGAAAAGATTTCAAGGAGGAGCCAAGTGAGAGAACGTAAAATGAGAAGACACCACAGCTAACTCAAAACCTTAAGGTGTCAAGTTAATGGGTCCCTCATCTTATAAACTCCTCATTCTTTCTTGTTTTATTCAATGTGTGACTAATTCATGATAATCCTCTCACTTGCTACTTAACAGAAAGAACTTTTGTATAAAATTTGCTAATTATTATATCAAAATATCTCCAAAGAAGAGTTGTGTAGAAGAGCTTGTTTGTAACTCCCATTTTGTATTATACATTTATTTTGATTTTATAATATTTGATTCATTTAATTAAAAAATAGAATTATATATATAATCATATTACTAAATATTAGATTTTTTAAAAAAATAATATATATATACATATAACTTAAAAAAGTGTAACCTTTATGAATTGGCAACTTATAAGTAGGCATTTCTCACTAAAACTTTTTCAAAGTAAAAAAAGTGTAGTCTTTGCTAAAGGCATAATTTCTTTCTTTTCATTTTTAACTACACTTCTCAAGAATAGCTGAATGAGTGATTTTCTTGTAGTAACAAATCCTAATTTAATAAAAAATATGTACATAAAAATTAAATTATTTTAATATCTATTCATTTTTTCACTTTTTTACTTATTTAAACTAAAAAAATTAGTTACTAATGTGATCTTTCTAATAAGAACTAGACTTTAAATTTTTGTTTTACATTGAAAAATATTTTTTTAAAAAAGTAATTTTAAATTAATTTTTGACATTCTATTAGAATAGTTTGTTTATTTAGTTAAAACTTTTCAAATTTACATTATATAAAAAATAAAAGATTCTAAAATGAAAATTTTAAAATGAAATCTTTCTTAATTTTATACCGAATCTACTGCAACCTAACCACTTTAATTTATAAAGTGAAACTTATATAAATGCGAAGAAAAAAAATCTTAGAATGAAATGAAACCAAACAAAAATTTAAAGTGAAGTTTTTATAAATGTGTTATTTATAATTAAACCAAACAAAAAACTAAACTAAGAAACTAAGAAGAAGAAGAAGAAAAAGAAAAATGAGAGAAAACTTAAAGAACGCAGGAATGACTAAAGAAGAAATAGATCATGCTCTTTTAAAGATGGATATGAAGGATAACGTAGAAATGACTGAAGAGAAACTAGATGCTCTTTTAATGATGGATACGAAGGGGATGGAAGATATGCTTGTGATGAGCGGATATTTTATACGCTTTTTGGGGGTAATTTCATGTAGATTTTAGTATGTTTTAATTAGTTTTTAGTAGAATATCATTAGTTTTTAGGCAAAAATCATATTTCTGGACTTTACTATGAGTTTGTGTATTTTTCTGTGATTTCAGGTAATTTCTGGCTGAAATTGAGGGAGCTGAGCAAAAATCTGAGTTAGGCTGAAAAAGGACTGCTGATGTTGTTGGATCCTGACCTCCCTGCACTCGGAATGGATTTTTTGGAGCTACAGGAGTCCAATTGGTGCGCTCTCAACGGCGTTGGAAAGTAGACATCCAGGGCTTTCCAGCAATATATAATAGTCCATACTTTGCGCGAAGATAGACGACGTAACTTGGCGTTGAACGCCAAGTACATGCTGCTGTCTGGAGTTAAACGCCAGAAACACGTCATGATCCGGAGTTGAACGCCCAAAACACGTTATAACTTGGAGTTNNTCTCGATGAATTAATGCAATTGTTTCTATTTCACTCAAACGTGTGTGTGTTCCTATCTAAGATGTTCATTTGCGCTTAATTGTGAAGGAGGTGATGATCCGTGACACTCATCACCTTCCTCAACTCATGAACGTGTGCCTGGCAAACACCTCCATTCTACATCAGACTGAATGAGCGTCTCTTAGATTCCTTAATCAGAATCTTCGTGGTATAAGCTAGAATTGATGGCGGCCACTCTTGAGGATCCGGAAAGTCTAAACCTTGTCTGTGGTATTCCGAGTAGGATCCAAGGATTGAATGACTGTGACGAGCTTCAAACTCGCGATTGCTGGGCGTGATGACAAACGCAAAAGGATCAATGGATCCTATTCCAACATGATCAAGAACCGACAGCTGATTAGCCGTGCTGCGATAGAGCATTTGGACCATTTTCATTGAGAGGACGGGAGGTAGCCATTGACAACAGTGAAACCCAACATACAGCTTACCATGGAAAGGAGTATGAACACCCTACATACAGCTTGCCGTAGTCGGGCTTTACAAACAATTGAGTTGAATATTACATTGCAGAAATTCAGAGGACAAAGCATCTCCAAAACTCCAACATATTCCCCATTACTTCACAACAAGTAACGATTTTATTCTCTTTCATTTTTCCAATCTAATAATTCTCATTGATAATTTTGATTGATATCCTGACTAAGAATAATAAAATAAACATAGCTTGCTTCAAACCAATAATCTCCGTGGGATCGACCCTTACTCACGTAAGGTATTACTTGGATGACCCAGTGCACTTGCTGGTTAGTGGTACGAAGCTGTGTTAAATAGTCCATTAATACTGGCATACACAATTTCGTGCACCAAGTTTTTGGCGCCGTTGCCGGGGATTGTTCGAGTTTGAATAACTAAAAGTTTATTTTATTTCTTAGATTAGGAAGATTTTGGCAATTGGGTCAGAGTCTTTTATTTTCTTTTCAAAAATATTATTTTTCTTTATTAATTTTAATTTTCTTTGAGTCTAGTGTCTTGTTATAAGTTTGGTGTCAATTGCATATTTTATTTTATTTTATTTTATTTTATTTTATTTTATTTTTTTCTTTAAAATTTTCGTATTAGTGTTCTTTGTTCTTCCTTGATCTTCAAGTTGTTCTTGTTTATTTTTCTTGTTTGATCTTGAGTTTTTCTTGTTCTGTGTCTTTTCTTGTTTTTCTTGTGCTAATCCAAAGCATTAATCTTCCAAAAGGAATATACCTGTTCAGAATAATTGTTACCTTTTCTGCCCAATTGGCTAGAGTGTTAGTCTATGTTCTTGGTAATTGGGTATCTTTATTTCAAAACTTCTTTTAAAAATAATTTTTTTTATTTAATCTTGTGCCAAACTTTAAGTTTGGTGTTTTACTGTTAATTTTTCTTCAATTTTCGAAAATTTATTGAAGTTTTCTAAAAATTTTAAGTTTGGTGTTCTTTCTTTTGTTCCTGTGTTCTTGTGAATTTTCAAGGTGTTCTTGAGTTTTTCTTGTGTTTTGATCTTAAAATTTTTAAGTTTGGTATTCCTTGGTGTTTTCCCTCCAAAATTTTCGAAAATAAGGAGCATTAGATCTAAAAATTTTAAGTCTTGTGTCTTCTGTGTGTTTTTCTCTTTCATCATAAAATTCAAAATTAAAAAAAAATTATCTTTTCTAACTAATTTTAAACAATAATTTCGAAATTTTTTTTATAAAAATTTCAGATTTCAATTTCAAAATTTTTCGAAAATCTTCATAAAATATTTTCAATTTTTTATTTTATTCCGTTTTTATTCCATTTTTATTTTATTTTTATAAAATAAATAATATCAACATACATATCATCTCCTTTATTCCATCATGGAACTAAGTGGATATGAACAGTCCAGGAAGACTTTGGGGTCATATGCTAACCCTACTACTGCTTCATATGGGAGTAGTATCTGTATACCCTCCATTGGAGTTAGTAGCTTTGAGTTGAATCCTCAGCTCATTATCATGGTGCAGCAAAGCTGCCAGTATTACGGTCTTCCACAGGAAGAACCTACAGAGTTTCTGGCACAATTTTTGCAAATTGCTGACACAGTACATGATAAGGAAATAGATCAGGATGTCTACAGATTACTACTGTTTCCATTTGCTGTAAAAAATCAAGCTAAGAGGTGGTTAAATTACCAACCGAAGAACAGCATAAAAACATGGAAACAGCTGTCAGAAAAATTCCTGAATCACTATTTCCCTCCAAAACGAATGACACAGCTAAGGCTAAGCATCCAAGGCTTCAAACAAGGAGATAATGAATCTCTTTATGATGCCTGGGAGAGATACAGA
>NC_029773.3:12273909-12275723 GCF_000817695.3 Arachis duranensis | reverse complement strand
GAAAAATAATTGAAGAAGCTCAAGAGCTTATTGATACAATTGCCAGAAATCAGCTTATGTACCTAAGCAGTGAATCCTCCATAAAAGAAGAAGCTAAAACAGTAACTGCTGAACTCAGTCCTGTGGATCAGGCTAATAAATTCAATCAGCAATTAGACTTTCTAACCCAGCAGCTAGCCGAATTCAAGGAAATACTACAGGAAACAAGAATGGCTAACAGGAATATGGAAGTACAGTTAAAGCAAACAGAAAGGCAACTGTCAAAACAAATAGTAGAAGAATGCCAAGCAGTTCAATTAAGAAGTGGGAAAACATTAAATACCTCATTTCAAAGTAGCAGGAAGCCAAGAAATGAACAAATGGCTACTCAAAATCCCTCTGAGGACAATCAAAGCCCAGAGAGGAATAAGGCTGGCGCTGAACGCCCAGACCATGCTCATTTCTGGCGTTCAACGCCAGAAACAAGCATGAATCCGGCGTTGAACGCCCAAGGGAAGCAGAGTTCTGGCGTTCAGACGCCAGTAACAGATAAGGAGATGGCGTCTAACGCCACTCCAGCTTCCACCCCTGGCATTCAAACGCCAGTGGGAGATCAGTCACATACAAGTGCTGATAACAACCGGGAAATCAGTCACATACAAGTGCTGATAGCAACCCTTCTAAAAAGGCTTCCCAACCCACTTCTACAGGCAATCAACCTGCAGCAACTAAGGTTGAGGAATACAAAGCCAAAATGCCTTATCCTCAAAAACTCCGCCAAGCGGAACAGGATAAGCAATTTGCCCGCTTTACAGACTATCTCAGGACTCTTGAAATAAAGATTCTGTTTGCAGAAGCACTTGAGCAAATACCCTCTTATGCTAAGTTCATGAAAGAGATCTTAAGTCATAAGAAGGATTGGAAGGATACTGAAAAAGTTTACCTCACTGAAGAATGCAGTGCAGTCATTTTGAAAAGCTTACCTGAGAAGCTTAAAGATCTTGGGAGCTTCATGATACCATGCACATTAGAGGATAACTGCACCAAGACAGCTCTATGTGATCTTGGGGCAAGCATCAACCTAATCCCTGCCTCCACTATCAGAAAGCTTGGCTTGACTGAAGAGGTCAAACCGACCCGGATCTGTCTTCAACTTGCTGATGGCTCCATTAAATACCCATCAGGCATAATTGAGGACATGATTATCAAGGTGGGCCATTTGCCTTCCCTACTAACTTTGTAGTGCTGGAAATGGAGGAGCACAAGAGTGCAACTCTCATTTTAGGAAGACCATTCCTAGCAACTGGACGAACCCTCATTGACGTCCAAAAAGGGAAGATAACCCTGAGAGTCAATGAGGATGAGTTTAAGTTGAATGTTGTCAAAGCTATGCAACATCCAGACACATTAGACGACTACCTGGGCGTTGATATTATTGACTCCGTGGTGGAAGAGGTCTATATGACTGAGAGTCTCGAATCAGAGCTAGAGGACATTTTTAAAGATGTTCACCCTGATCTGGAGGAACCAGAGGAAATAAAAGAACCTCTGAAAACTCCTCAGGAAGAGGAGAAACCTCCTAAACCCGAGCTCAAACCACTACCACCATCCCTGAAATATGCATTTCTGGGAGAAGGTGACACTTTTTCTGTAATCATAAGCTCTGCTTTAGGGCCACAGGAAGAGAAAGCACTAATTCAAGTGCTAAGGACACACAAGATAGCTCTTGGGTGGTCCATCAGTGATCTCAAGGGCATTAGCCCAGCCAGATGCATGCACAAGATCTTACTGGAGGGTGACGCCAAGCCAGTGGTTCAACCACAAAGGCGGCTGAA
>NC_029773.3:12271260-12273609 GCF_000817695.3 Arachis duranensis | reverse complement strand
AAAAGACTAGCAGGTCATGAATACTACTGCTTCCTGGATGGATATTCAGGTTATAATCAAATTGCAGGAGATCCCCAGGATCAAGAGAAAACGGCATTAACATGTCTATCTGGAGTATTTGCATACAGAAGGATGCGATTTGGCTTGTGTAATGCACCTGCAACCTTTCAAAGGTGCATGCTCTCTATCTTCTCTGATATGGTGGAGAAGTTTCTGGAAGTCTTCATGGATGATTTTTCAGTATTTGGAGACTCATTCAGCTCCTGCCTTAACCATTTAGCACTTGTTCTGAAAAGATGCCAAGAGACCAACCTAGTTTTAAACTGGAAAAAATGTCACTTTATGGTGACTGAAGGGATTGTCCTTGGGCACAAAATTTCAGGCAAGGGAATAAAGGTGGTTCAAGCAAAGATAGAAGTAATTGAGAAAATACCACTACCTACCAATGTTAAGGCAATCAGAAGCTTTCTGGGGCATGCATGATTCTATAGGAGGTTTATAAAGAATTTTTCAAAAATCGCCAAACCTCTGAGCAATCTGCTAGCTGCTGACACGCCATTTGTGTTTGACACAAAGTGTCTATAGGCGTTTGAGACCCTGAAAGCTAAGCTGGTCACAGCACCAGTTATTTCTGCACCAGACTGGACATTACCCTTTGAACTAATGTGTGATGCCAGTGACCATACCATTGGTGCAGTATTCGGACAGAGGCATAACAAGCTTCTGCATGTCATTTATTATGCTAGCAGTGTTTTAAATGATGCCCAGAAAAATTACACAACCACAGAAAAAGAATTACTTGCAGTGGTTTATGCCATTGACAAGTTTAGATCCTACTTAGTAGGATCAAAAGTGATTGTGTACACTGACCATGCTGCTCTTAAATATCTACTCACAAAGAAGGATTCAAAGCCCAGGCTCATAAGATGGGTGTTGCTTCTGCAAGAGTTTGATATAGAAATAAGAGACAGAAAAGGAACAGACAATCAAGTAGCTGATCACCTGTCCCGGATAGAACCAGTAACAGGAGCATCCCTCCCTCCTACTGAGATCTCTGAAACCTTTCCGGATGAGCAATTGTTTGCTGTTCAGGAAGCTCTGTGGTTTACAGACATTGCAAACTATAAGACACAAGGTTCTCCTTTTGTAACCATGGAGAGGAAGCGTGAAAAGCTTCTCTCACTGCAGAGTTAACCAAAGCCCCCACAGTCCAACTCTAAGTTTGGTGTTGGAAGGCCACAACCAAACTCTAAGTTTAGTGTTGAACCCCCACATTCAAACTCTAAGTTTGATGTTGGGAGGTCCCAACCTTGCTCTGATTATCTGTGAGACTCCATGAGAGCTTACTGTCCAGCTAAGGACAATAAAGAAGCGCTTGCTGGGAGGCAACCCAGCCATTCACAAAATTTAATTTTATTTGTTTTTGCTAATTAATTTTTATAGGTATATGTCAAAGTATCTTCAAAAGGTAAAATAGAAATTGAGTGGATTCATAGAGTTACAAGGGAATTTGGAAGCTCACTGGCGTGAAAAAGCCAGTAAGAAACATTTTGGGCGTTGAACGCCCAAAAGAAGCACCCACTGGGCGTTCAATGCCAGTAAGGGTAGCCATCTGGGCGTTAAACGCCAGAAAAGAGCATCTTCTGGGCGTTTAACGCCAGATTGACAGCGTCCTAGGCGTTCAGAAAAATGCCCAGTGACAAAGGACTTCCTGGCGTTCAACGCCAAAAAGAAGCAACAGCTGGGTGTTGAACACCCAGGAGAAGCAGCAATTGGGCGTTAAACGCCCAAAACAAGCAGCATTTGGGCGTTTAACGCCAGAATGGTGGGGAGGAGGTAAAATTCGTTTTTCTTCACAAATTTTCTGATTTTTATGTTTCAATTCATAATTTCTTACATAAACATGTTTGAAAATATCATCCTTCAATTCCAAAAATTTTATTCCTAATTTCTAAAAATACTAATATCTAAAATCCCTTTTTCAAAAATATCAAATATATCTTAATTCATAAACCCAAATCTTTTTCCAATCCAACTCTTTTTCAAATCTTTTTCAAACTCATCATATCTTTTGAATTTCGAAATTGCCTCTCCCTCTATTCCTCTCCTATCCTTTCTTTTGCTTGAGGACAAGAAAACATCTAAGTTTGGTGTGATTTGCCATGATCACTGAGCTAAAACTCATCAAGATCATGGCACCTAAGGGAACAGGAAGAGCAAGGATGTGACTTGAAGGAACTGAAGCGTCAGAAGCTATTCCTTGAAGGTCCAAGCACCCCACAGACTAGAGGAACATCCACTTCCCAAAATAAAGGTCGTTGAGTTCTAATCTTTGCCTTAACTCTGTGA
>NC_029773.3:12270868-12270997 GCF_000817695.3 Arachis duranensis | reverse complement strand
TTGAACAGTGCATATTTTTGATATTGAATTTTATGAATGTTAAAATTATTGGCTCCTGAAAGAATGATGAACAAGAGAAATGTTATTGATGATCTGAAAAATCATGAAAGTGATTCTTGAAGCAAGAAA
>NC_029773.3:12270368-12270529 GCF_000817695.3 Arachis duranensis | reverse complement strand
ACTCTGGACACCTCTAATTGGGGACTTTAGCAAAGCTGAGTCACAATCTGAAAAGGTTCACCCAGTTATGTGTCTATGGCATTTATGTATCCAGTGGTAATACTGGAAAACAAAATGCTTAGGGCCACGGCCAAGACTCAATAAGTAGCTGTGTTCAAGAA
>NC_029773.3:12261300-12270140 GCF_000817695.3 Arachis duranensis | reverse complement strand
GACGTAACTTGGCGTTGAACGCCAAGTACATGCTGCTGTCTGGAGTTAAACGCCAGAAATACGTCATGATCCGGAGTTGAACGCCCAAAACACGTTATAACTTGGAGTTTAACTCCAAGTAAAGCCTCAGCACGTGGATAGCTTTAGTCTCAGCCCCAGCACACACCAAGTGGGCCCCAGAAGTGGATTTCTGCACCAATTATCTTAGTTTACTCATATTCTGTAAACCTAGGTTACTAGTTTACTATTTAAACAACTTTTAGAGACTTATCTTGTACCTCATGACATTTTCAGATCTGAATTACATACTTTTTGACGGCATGAGTCTCTAAACTCCATTGTTGGGGGTGAGGAGCTCTGCAGCGTCTTGATGAATTAATGCAATTGTTTCTATTTCACTCAAACGTGTGTGTGTTCCTATCTAAGATGTTCATTCGCGCTTAATTGTGAAGGAGGTGATGATCCGTGACACTCATCACCTTCCTCAACTCATGAACGTGTGCCTGACAAATACCTCCGTTCTACATCAGACTGAATGAGCGTCTCTTAGATTCCTTAATCAGAATCTTCGTGGTATAAGCTAGAATTGATGGCGGCCACTCTTGAGGATTCGGAAAGTCTAAACCTTGTCTGTGGTATTCCGAGTAGGATCCAAGGATTGAATGGCTGTGACGAGCTTCAAACTCGCAATTGCTGGGCGTGATGACAAACACAAAAGGATCAATGGATCCTATTCCAACATGATCGAGAACCGACAGCTGATTAGCCGTGCTGTGAATAAGCATCTGGAACGTTTTCACTGAGAGGATGGGAAGTAGCCACTGACAATGGTGACACCCTACATACAGCTTGTCGTAGTCGGGCTTTACAAACAATTGAGTTGAATATTACATTGTAGAAATTCAGAGGACAAAGCATCTCCAAAACTCCAACATATTCCCCATTACTTCACAACAAGTAACGATTTTATTCTCTTTCATTTTTCCAATCTAATAATTCTCATTGATAATTTTGATTGATATCCTGACTAAGAATAATAAAATAAACATAGCTTGCTTCAAACCAATAATCTCGGTGGGATCGACCCTTACTCACGTAAGGTATTACTTGGACGACCCAGTGCACTTGCTGGTTAGTGGTACGAAGCTGTGTTAAATAGTCCATTAATACTGGCATACACAATTTCGTGCACCAGCTTGCCTTGGACGATAATCAACCACCGCATTCTTGGGATGACAACAAACAGTTTGTGATGGTTTTGATGATGAGTGTTTGTCGAAAGCTATGGAGAACCGAGGGAGCCGGAAGCTACCAAGATGACACAACATCACACTTGCTACTTAACTCCCCCTCTTTCTACCACCTTTCGTCCATCACACCGCTGCATACTGCTGCAAACCGATTAATCATTGGCTCTGATACCACTTGTTGTGCTACCGTAAGGAGCTCTCGACCAAAATCGGCTCTGATACCACTTGTTTGGTACCGTGGGGACCATCGATACCGAATCGTCTCTGATACCACTTGTTGGGTATTTGTTGGAAACTCTTAACCACCGGAAAGACTTCAATTTTTTGGGCCATTGTGGGGACCACCGAGTTGACTCTGATACCATTTGTTGGGCCGCTGTGAAAAACTCTTAACCACCGAAAAGACTTTGAGGAGGAGCCAAGTAAGAGAACATAAAATGAGAAGACACCACAGCCAACTCAAAACCTTAAGGTGTCAAGTTAATGGGTCTCTCATCTTATAAACTCCTCATTCTTTCTTACTTTATTCAATGTGTGACTAATTCATGACACTCCTCACACTTGCTACTTAACAGAAAGAAATTTGCTAATTAATATATCAAAATATCTCCAAGGGAGAGTTATGCAGAAGAGCTTGTTTGTAACTCTCATTTTGTATTATATATTTATTTTTATTTTATAATATTAGATTCATTTAATTAAAAAAAATATATATAATCATATTACTAAATATTAAGTCTTTGATAAAGGCATAATCTTTTTTTCAATTTTAGCTACACTTTCCAAGAGTAGCTGAATGAGTGATTTTCTTATAGTAACAAATACTAATTGAATAAAAAAATATGTACATAAAAATTAAATTATTTTAAAATTTATTTAGTTTTTTAGTTTTTTACTTATTTAAACTAAAAAAAATTGTTAATAATGTGATTTTCTAATAAAAACTAGATATTTTAATTTTTGGCATTCTATCAGAATGCTTTATTTGTTTAGTTAAAACTTTTCAAATTTACACTATATAAAAAATAAAAGATTCTAAAATAAAATTTTGAAGATGAAATCTTTTTGAATTTTATCCATAATCTACTCCAACCTAACCACTTTAATTTATAAAGTGAAGCTTATATAAATGTGAAGAAAAAAAATCTTAGAATGAAATAAAATCTTTTCGAATATTTCCTTAATCTAATCTAATCTAAACTACTCTAATTTAAAGTGAAGTTTCTATAAATGTGTTATTTTAGAATTAAACCAAACAAAAAACTAAACCAAGAAACTAAGAAGAAGAAGAAGAAAAAGAAGAACAAGTGAAGACTTAAAGAACGCAGGAATGACTAAAGAGGAAATAGATGATGCTCTTTTAAAGATGGATATGAAGGATAATGCAGAAATGACATGAAAAGAAACTAGATGCTCTTTTAATGATGGATACGAAGGAGATGGAAGTTCTACTTGCCTTAGACGATAATCAACCACTAGGTGTGTTCAAAAAATAACCAAAATATGGTTAACCGGTTAAAAAACCATAACCACATTTTGGTTAACCAGTTTAATAAAATAATTTAAAAACTATATCCATATTTTTTAGAATTGGTTATTCAAAACCAAATTAAAAAAAAACGATTTTTAACCAGTTAACCAAAACCAAAACCAAAACCAAATTAAAACTAAAACCTAAATCAAAACCTAATTTCAAATTCACTTTCATCTTTGATATTTCGACAAAACCCAATTCTCCAGTTCGCCGCCGTCAACAGTTCTTCTCCTCCGCCTCTCGCCGGAGCTTGCTGGTGGCTCGTCGAACCTCTACCTCTTCGAGTTTTCACTTTGATTCATGATTCTATCTCTCTGCCTCGACCTCCCATTCGCGACTCTGTATTTACTTTGATTCGCCTGAGTAACTCTCTTTTTCGGTTCTCTTCTTCTTTCATCGGTGGCTCGCCGGAGCTCATCAATTGAGGTAAACCCCCTTCTTGCCCTTGGTTCTGAGTTCTGAGTTAGATTTGTTATCTGGATTTTTTTATTTTGTTGATTTGTTCTGTTTTGTTTCTTCATTAGTATACTTCTGACTTCTTCATTTTAATGGATTGAAAATGTGCAGATTTTAAATCTCTCAGTATTGAACTCTTCATTTCAATGGATACTACTGTAAGTTTCTTCTTCACTGTGGTTCACTTTTTGATTTGTTAAGACTTAATTAATTTGTATGAATTGAATAAAGAATTATTGTTCTAATTATCTGTCTCATTGAATGGAGAATTGTTATTCTGGCTGCTGCATTATGATGTGTTTCTGCACCATTAAACTATAAATTGAATGGAGAATTGTTGTTCTAATTATCTGCCTCATCATGCATTATTCACTCTATTGCAACTTTATAGCTTCAAATTTTTTCACTGGACAACAATTTTTATTCTAATCTTAGAAGCATAATAACTAAACTTTTAGCATTCATTTCACAGAACTTGGAATATAATGGTCTTTTCTAATAACAGAGAAAATATTGTATAGAAAGTAGAACTAATGAACTCAAGTTCTTTCAGATATACTAATTTCTTAATCTAAAGTTAATTAGCTCAAAATTCTAACAAATTTTCCATCAGCTTGTATAAAAAATAATTTGTGATCAGATTAAGATTTCCATTACTAAATTTTCATCATTTTAATTTGGTGGGAGACTTTGACACCTTTTGCTAGTGGTCTAGTATTCTAGAAAGTTGAATTCCTGCAGGGTATGATAAGCTACATGAATTCATGGGGGGAAAACACTTGATATGCTTTCATTTTAATATGCTTTCAATTTTTATCCATTCCTTTTAATATGCTTTCATTTTTAAATATAAACAGGTATTAATCCTTATTGATTAGGTCAGCTATTAGAACATGATTAGGTCAGCTATTAGATTTTAATCTTTATAGGAACAATACAGGTTGCTTCTGTTTTGCTTAATAATGATATACTTTGGATGTGCTTCTAGCAATTGTTTTAGGAAAGATCAGTATTTATATGCTTAAATCAGTTACTTTGTTGTAATTAAAAGTTCTAATACAAAGTGAAGATAAAACAATTTCCTATTCTTTTATCTTTTCTTATGCGATCATTCCCAATAATTAGTTATATATAAAATCTATCGAAAGCAAAAGCAAGTAATTTTGGTTCCAGACCTCTATTTTGACTGTTGTTAAACTCTGTAGTTGTATTTAATTGTGGTGGTTTTGTTTTATCTATGAAAAAAAAAAGACAACAGAGAATGCATTTTTATTCATTTTTCAAATTATTTTATTTGGAGAGATACTTCATTGTATTTTGGTGTGATTTATGACTAATATTTAATTTGTTTAGAGAACAAAAAGTGTCTGATTGTGTGTCATAGAAGAATGACTTAATTTTAGCATGCAACTAAATGACTGATACATGTCTATAATTTACTATAACTTTTTTAATCCCATAAAATATAGTGGTCAACAAAGGAAGCTTATGTTCTATACTCCTATTCCTGTTTTTATATTAGATTGGAACATTTGATGGCTTGGATTAGAATGTACTAATGAGTAATAACTGCATTGTCATCATTTGGTAGTGCATTCTAATATAATAGCTAAACTAATAAGTAGTACAACATCCATATGGTTTATCTCCTTTGGTAGAAAAGTAACCAGAGTTGCATGTCATCATTTGGTAGTGCATTCTAATATAATAGCTAAACTAAGCCTTGTATTCAGTGGGATCAACTATGTAGATAGCATGATGCCGTTGTACTATGTATAAAATTATATCTGTGTTTACCTAGTTATATTTAAAAGGAAATGAAAGTAAACCCAGATTAATAACAAAAAATATAAACACAAAAATATAAAAAGGAAATGGAAGAGAGTCATTAATGTATATATTATCCATTAGGCATTAGCACATATATTGTTTATATTGTGAACATCAACATTTTGAACACCCTTGGAATCAGTTTCAAAGTATATGTATATATTGTTTGAACTTGGCTTTGTGCTTGATAACTTTACTTTTTTGAAGTATTTAATAATTAGATTTTATGGCTTCTTATTTAGAATGAGTTAGCCGATCGTGATGTTCCCATGTCAGAGTCTGTAGAGCATTCGACTTCTACATTACCTCCTCTCCCAACCACATCATCTGAACGCAAAAATTGATCAACAGTTTGGGACCACTTCAAGAGAACATCTGATGATGAAAATAAGGCTCAATGTCAATATTGTTTGAAAGTGATCAAGTGCGGGAATGGAACAAGTATAATGAGATCCCATTAAAAGATTTGCATAAGAAATTCCGGTTCAGATAGAGGCAAACGACAGAAAACAGGCACATCGCCTTGCGCAGAAGCACAAGTGGATAGGTTTGATGCAGAATATGCCTGGAAAAAATTGATATCAATGTTTGTTCGCGAGGAGCTTCCTTTTCGATTTGTAGAAAGTCAAGGTTTTAAAGAATATTTGGCGGCTCTACAACCAGGATTCAACACTCTTTCACGTATTACATTGGCACGTGACATCTTGATGCTCTATGAAACAAAGAAGGTTCAACTTCAAAAATACTTTTTCCAAATATGGAGAAAGAGTTTGTCTTACAACTGATAACTGGAGTTCGTGTCAGAATATGGCTTATATGTGTTTGACTGTTCATTTTATTGATGTGGATTGGAAGTTGCAAAAGAAAATACTAAATTTTTGCCAAGTCACCGGCCACACGGGAGAGATTATGGCTCAAAATATTGAAGCTTGCTTGAATAGCTGGAAGTTGAACAAGATCTTGAGTTTGATAGTTGATAATGCATCGTCTAACGATGTAGGAGTTATGTATTTAAAAAGAAGGCTGATTTCTTAGAAGAGTTCAATTTTGAATGGAGAGTATCTCCATATACGGTGTTGTGAACATATTTTAAACCTGATTGTGAAGGATGGATTGAAAGAGATTGATGATTCGGTCACCAAAATTCGGGATGCTGTGAAGTATGTTAGATCCTCAAATTCAAGATTAACTAGGTTCAAGGCATGTATTGCACAAAAGAATATTCCACTTAAGAGTCTTGTTTGCATAGATGTTGAAACGCGATGGAACTCTACATACTTAATGTTAGTAGCAGCCTTAAAGCATCAGAAGGCATTTGAGCTATTAGAGATACAAGACAAAAAATTTGTTGAAGAATTAAACAAGGGAAAAGGGATACCTTCAATTCAAGATTGGGATTATGCTAAGTCCGTCTTACCATTTTTAGAGATATTTTACGATGCTACACTTCGCATCTCTGGATCCTCTTATGTCACCAGTAACTTGTACATGAAAGAAATGTTTGCTCTTGGAAGGAGGATTCAACAATATCGTGATGATGATGATTTGAGCATAAGTCTTATGGCAAGTAAGAAGAAAGCAAAATACAACAAGTATTGGAAAAATGCAAAAACTATTAACATGTTGTTATTTGTTGTAGTTCTAGATCTTTGCCATAAGTTGGATTATGTTGAGTGGTGCCTAGTTAATTCTTTTGGTGCGGAAGTGGGCGGTGAATTGAAGACAAAGTTGTCTTCTTGTCTTCATTCACTTTATAATTTATATCAAGGTGCAGAAGAAGGAAACCAAGATGATACCCTCTCCCAACCGAGCGCAAGTGATAAAGCCAAAGACATTTATGATATGAGGTTATATCGCTGATCAACCAGTCGCAAATCCAATCTTAAATCTGAGCTTGATCATTATTTGAATGAAGACTGTGAGCCAGATGATAAGCCTTTGGATATTCTAGGATGGTGGAAGGTTAACTCGAATCGGTTTTTCATCCTAGCAAATATGGCACGAGACATATTGGCTATACCAGTTTTAACAGTGGCTTCCAAGTCTGCTTTTAGTATGGGAGGAGAATCATTGATCAATATCGTAGCTCATTGACTCCTAAGATGGTAGAAGCCCTTGTATGTATCGAAGATTAGCTTAAAGGAGACTTTTTCTCTTCTCCTGCACCTGAGAATTTCGAAGAGCTTGAAAAGGTCGAGCAAGGTAAATTGAATATTAAATGTTTCTTAAATATATCATATGATTTACTTAGAATTTTTTAAAATTATAATTATAGTTTTTTTAAAATATAGTTTAACTTATAATTATAATTTTTTAAAATTTATAATTATAGTTTTTTTGTGCAGATTTGATTTTATCAGAGGACATTACTTGTTCAGTAGGTCTAGGTTCAATTGCGCTTGACGATGACTAGAAAGTCTTGATTGTTTGTTTTATAAATGGTGAAGAGATTAGACTTACTAAGTTAATTGTTAATGGGGGTAGCTTTCCCTAGATGAGAATTTCGAGTTCTTTCTTTGATGCTCATTCTTTGCTGCTTCTTTTAGTCTTGCAATGTATGATAAACTTGTCAAAAATTTATGTCCACTAATCTATGATGTTATACACCTTGTCTTGTCTACATTTCTAGCTGTAATTCCTGAATTTAGGTATTGTTTGTATTTTCCTTTGTTTATGCACTTTGTGCAAGTTGACCCATAAATGATTCTCATCATTAATCATGATAGATCAAACAGGAAATGCTCTTGGGACCATTCTTTTTCTTTTATCACCCTATTAGCCTGCTTTACCAACTATTTTTCTACCCAATATTTAATGTTTCACTTCCATTATCTTTAGTAGGTGTATGTGATAAGTATTGCCACCAAAAATTTAGAAAAGTAATTATAATTTATAATGGAAGAAATTTTATTATTTACAAATGTTACTTGTATTATTTATAAAAAAAATTAATTTTTAGATTAAAAAAATAATTTAA
The DNA here is from genome assembly GCF_000817695.3 of Arachis duranensis. Lineage (NCBI taxonomy): Eukaryota > Viridiplantae > Streptophyta > Magnoliopsida > Fabales > Fabaceae > Arachis > Arachis duranensis. The sequence continues at coordinate 12,262,093 of NC_029773.3, read as the reverse complement.
AAGAAAAAGGTAAAAAATTTGGGTTTTTATATGTAAAAAAATTAATTTTTGTATAAAAATTGGTTTTTGGGTGTAAAAACCAATTTTTTGGTATAAAAACTAATTTTTTAGTGTAAAAATAAGTTTTTTGATATAAAAACCGATTTTTTATATAAAAACTGGTTAATTTTTTAAAACCAGTTTTTATTTTAATAACCGGTTTTAAATTTTACTAATCGGTTAATAACCAGTTTTATCATATGAAATCAATTTGGTTAATTCACCAATACTATATTTTTGGTTAACTAAAAAACTGATTTGGTTTTTAGATTAATGATGAGCGGATAATTTGTATACTTTTTGGCATTGTTTTTAGTATGTTTTTAGTATGATATAGTTAGTTTTTAGTATATTTTTATTAGTTTTTAGTTAAAATTCACTTTTCTGGACTTTACTATGAGTTTGTGTGTTTTTCTGTGATTTCAGGTATTTTCTGACTGAAATTGAGGGACCTGAGCAAAAATCTGATTCAGAGACCAAAAAGGACTGCAGATGCTGTTGGATTCTGACCTCCCTGCACTCGAAGTGGATTTTCTGGAGCTACAGAAGCCCAATTGGCGCGCTCTCAACGGCGTTGGAAAGTAGACATCCTGGGCTTTCCAGCAATATATGATAGTCCATACTTTGCCCAAGATTTGATGGCCCAAACCGGCGTTCAAAGTCACCTCAAGAAATCCCAGCGTTAAACGCTGGAACTGGCACCCAAAAGGGAGTTAAACGCCCAAACTGGCACTAAAGCTGGCGTTTAACTCCA
>NC_029773.3:12259493-12260139 GCF_000817695.3 Arachis duranensis | reverse complement strand
AAGCCATGTCTAATTCCTGGACCGGAGTCTTAGACTAACATTGCACTGATTCCTGGAATTCTCATTAAGAATTTTGATACCTTTTTTTTTCATTTAATTTTCGAAAACAAAAAAAATTACAAAAAAATCATAAAATCCAAAAATATTTCTTGTTTGAGTCTAGTCTCATCATAAGTTTGGTGTCAATTGCATGCATTCATATGTCTAAGTGATCTTCAAGTTGTTCTTGATGATTTCTTTGTTTTGATCCTTGAATTCTATTGACTTGATTGTTTTGTGTGTCTCATATGCATTTTCATTTTGTTAGTGTCAGTAGTTTACAAACTGCTAAGTTTGGTGTCTTGCATGCATTGTTGTTTGATTCTTGTTGCATTTTGGTTTGTCCTTATTATCAAAAATCCAAAAAAAATTTTAATTTGTGTCTTTTCAAGTCAATAATACAGAGAATTGAAGATTCAGAACATACAGCAGAGGAACTGCACAGAAAAAGCTGGGCGTTCAAAACGCCCAGTGAAAAAGGACAGACTGGCGTTTAAACGCCAGCCAGGGTACCTGGTTGGGCGTTTAACGCCCAAAAGGGTGTAGTTTTGGGCGTTAAACGCCAGAATGTGCACCATTCTGGGCGTTTAACGCCAGGATGGCTAGA
>NC_029773.3:12258677-12259342 GCF_000817695.3 Arachis duranensis | reverse complement strand
TTTTCAATCAAATCTTTTTCAAAATTAACTCCTTTCCTTTTTCAAAGATACTTACTATCAATTAATGATTTGATTCAACATTTCAAGTATGTTGCCTTTTCTGTTGAGAAAGGTTTAATGATTGAATCATATCTTTTCTTGTTAGTCAGGTTTTTAATCTTTAAATCAAATCATCTTTTTAAAATGTTTTCAAATCATATCTTTTAAAATTGTTTTCAAATCATATCTTTTTAATCATATCTTTTTTCAAAATAAGCTTTCAATCAAATCTTTTTGATTTCTAATTTCAAAATCTTTTTCAAAAGTCAATTGATTTCTTTTCCATTTTCATTTTCAAAAATTAAGTGATGTTTTTCAAAAATGTTTTCAAATTTCCCACTTAATTTTCAAAAATCACTTCCCTCCTTCTCACATCCTTCTATTTATGGATTAACACTATCCCTTAATGCAAAATTCAAACTCCATTCTTTCTGATAAGTTCGAATTTTCCCACTCCTGTCCTCTACTCTTCTTTTCCTCTGACACCTAAAGGAATCTCTATACTGTGACATAGAGGATTCCACATTTTCTTGTTCTCTTCTCTATCTTATGAGCAGGAGCAAGGACAAATGCATTCTTGTTGAGGCTGATCCTGAACCTGAAAGGACCTTGAAGAGAAAGCTAAG
>NC_029773.3:12258370-12258577 GCF_000817695.3 Arachis duranensis | reverse complement strand
GAGATGAAGAGAAGTGAAGAGAAGTGTTAGTAAATAAATAAATAAATAGAAGAAGAGGAGAGATAGAAAAATTTCGAAAATGATTTTGAAAAAGTGGTTAGTGATTTTTGAAAATTAAAGATAATATATAATTAAAATTAAAATTTAAAACAATTAAAAAGAATTTTTGAAAAAGAGATGAGATATTTTCGAAAATTAGAGAGGGAT
>NC_029773.3:12254401-12254780 GCF_000817695.3 Arachis duranensis | reverse complement strand
ATGATGAGTGTCATGGATCATCACATTCATCATGTTGAAGTGCAACGAATATCTTAGAATAGGAATAAGTCGAACTGAATAGAAAATAGTAGTAATTGCATTGAAACTCGAGGTACAGCATCAGTCCACACCCTTAATCTATGGTGTGCAGAAACTCCACCGTTGAAAATACATAAGTGAAAGGTTCAGGCATGGCCGAATGGCCAGCCCCCCAAACGTGATCACAGGATTCGAAATACAATAGTTAAATGTTCTATTTATAATAAACTAGCTCCTAGGGTTTACATGAGTAAGTAATTGATGCATAAATCCACTTCCAGGGCCCACTTGGTGTATGCTTGGGCTGAGCTTGATCTATCCACGAGCTGAGGCTTTTCTT
>NC_029773.3:12252798-12253470 GCF_000817695.3 Arachis duranensis | reverse complement strand
GAAGTTCATTCAGTCTGATGTAGAACGGAGGTGTTTGTCAGACACACGTTCATAGATTGAGGGAGGTGATGAGTGTCACGGATCATCACCTCTTTCACAATTAAGCGCGAATAAACATCTTAGATCGGACCATACACACGTTTGAGTGAAATAGAAACAATTGCATTAATTCATCGAGACGCTGCAGAGCTCCTCACCCCCAACAATGGAGTTTAGAGACTCATGCCGTCAAAAAGTATGTAATTCAGATCTGAAAATGTCATGAGGTACAAGATAAGTCTCTAAAAGTTGTTTAAATAGTAAATTAGTAACCTAGGTTTACAGAATATGAGTAAACAAAGATAATTGGTGCAGAAATCCACTTCTGGGGCCCACTTGGTGTGTGCTGGGGCTGAGACTAAAGCTATCCACGAGTAGGGGCCTTTCTTGGCGTTAAACTCCAGGTTATGACGTGTTTTGGGCGTTCAACTCCGGATCATGACGTTTTTCTGGTGTTTAACTCCAGACAGCAGCATGAACTTGGCGTTCAACGCCAAGTTACGTCGTCAATTTCCGAATAAAGTATGGACTATTATATATTGCTGGAAAGCCCTGGATGTCTACTTTCCAACGCCGTTGAGAGCGTGCCAATTGGAGTTCTGTAGCTCCAGAAAATCCATTTCGAGTGTAGGG
>NC_029773.3:12231805-12252231 GCF_000817695.3 Arachis duranensis | reverse complement strand
GGCCTTTCTTGGCGTTAAACTCCAGGTTATGACGTGTTTTGGGCGTTCAACTCCGGATCATGACGTTTTTCTGGTGTTTAACTCCAGACAGCAGCATGAACTTGGCGTTCAACGCCAAGTTACGTCGTCAATTTCCGAATAAAGTATGGACTATTATATATTGCTGGAAAGCCCTGGATGTCTACTTTCCAACGCCGTTGAGAGCGTGCCAATTGGAGTTCTGTAGCTCCAGAAAATCCATTTCGAGTGTAGGGAGGTCAGATTCCAACAGCATCAGCAGTCCTTTTGTCAGCCTTTTTCAGAGTTTTGCTCAAGTCCCTCAATTTCAGCCAGAATTTACCTGAAATCACAGAAAAACACACAAAGTCATAGTAAAGTCCAGAAATGTGAATTTAACATAAAAACTAATGAAAACATCCCTAAAAGTAGCTTGAACTCACTAAAAACTACCTAAAAACAATGCCAAAAAGCGTATAAATTATCCGCTCATCAATAACTTATCAATGCACATGGATTTTTAATTTTTTTCTGGTTTTACATGAGTCGGTTCCCAAATTCCCAATATTAAAATAAATTAGAAACATGATACATTCTCCTATTAACCCATGTTCCCACAGTTTTCCCACACTTAGTTGATATACAATCTCTATTTTAAACTAACCAAAGATTCAATTTGGGGTAATTAATTATTTTTTTTTTTTTGCTTAAGGCTAGTGATGTGGTTATAGAACAAAAAAGGGATTAAAAAGCTCAAGGTGGCTAACAAAAGTAAATGGAAGGGTATGCTATTTTGGGATAAGTGAGCAAAAACAAGTAATAGCCTCAATCATATGCAAGCATGTAAATACACTAAATAGTCGACATATAGAAGGAAACAAAGAAAAGATTGTAATCATAGGGAAGAAAACACACAAGAATAAAATTCATGGTTTAAATAGTGTAACCATGTAATTAAGCTCAAATCTCACAGGTTGTGTGTTCTAGCTCTAAACCATGTTCCAAATTCAACTTCAAACAAGTTTAACACAAAAGTTTTGATTTAAATTAGTGAAATTTTTCAAAAATAGGGTCTTAAAAAGAAACTCATTACTTTAACCAAGCAGTAGCTAAATGCATAAAATCAAACAATACATGCAAATGCAACAATGTACTAAATGTACTAAATAAAATAAAACATTGGTGTTGAGAAGAAAATAACAAACCCGTGGAGATCGGTATCGACCTCCCCACACTTAAAGGTTGCACCGTCCTCGGTGCATGATAAGATGTACAAGTGGACGGGCTACTCCAACTGATGCCTTTCTCTATACATTGTGCAGATTGACTTGCCTGTCTCCCCATATAGAAGTTTCTTTCTCCCTTTCTCGGTGGCCAGCCTGAGAGAAGAGAAAAAAGAAGAAAAAGTCACCCAGAAATAAAGATAAGAAAATAAATAAAGTCTGGGTGGATTAATGCCAAATAATGAGGATCTCAAGTACATGGTAGCTACAACATGCAAGTGAGAAAATAATAGAAACAAACGGCATATCAGTAGTGCAAACATTGCAACAAAGAGGAGGAGTGTGTGTAATAAAAGACAATATAAATTCATGTCAATGCAAAATTAATACAAGTATCATAAAAGATTAGCATTGACTTAAATAATATTACCCAACCGTGTAAAACAAGTCATTGAGTACCAAAATAATACCAGAAAAGACGCAACAGTTGAATATGAACAAGTAACACCAATGGAAAAATAATAAATTTAGAAAAGAAAAGAAAAATATGCACAAAATTAAAATGCAATGAATGAAATATTCAAATAAATTAAGTAAAATAGAATTGAAGTGAAGAGGGATGAGAAGTTAAAGAGATAAAGCAAGAAAGAAAGAAGAAAAAGGAAAAGATAGAAGAAATTAGGATTAAAAAAGAAAAGATAAGATAATTGGCGCTGATCTGGATAAGGTGTGCGGCACAGGCAACACGGACGCATGAGTGACGCAGTCACGTGGTGTGCGGTATTTTCAAGTGACGCGAACGCGTGGGTCACGCGGTCGCGTGAGTTGATTTGTGCTATTGGCGCGAGAGCAGCCTTGCATTCGCGCAACTCTCTGTTTGAAACTCATTTTGCCAAATTTTAGGGTGACACGTTCGCGTGGTTGACGCGATTGCTTGAATGGCCATATTTTGAAAACATGCGGATGCGTGGAGCACGCGTTCGCGTGGTAGGGCTTGTGATCTTAGCACGGTTCCAGCCTCGCTCCATCACAACTTACTGGTATACACCCATTGACGTCGATTTTACAGGGCCACGCATTCGCGTGAGTGACGCGGACGCGTGGGGAGGCTATTTCGCAAACGACGTGAACACGTTAGTGACGTGGTCGCGTGGGCAAGTTTGTGCCAAAGGCACGCCTCCAGCCACACTTTCGCGGGACTCTCTGTTCAATCTAGTTTTCTTCCCAATGCTCATATGACGCGGACGCATCGCGTGCTTCCCCCCTTTTTTATGCAGTATGCAAAATTCAATGCTAATGCGGATGTTATGAATAATTCCAGGTTCAATGAAATAAAATAAAATAAAATTCAAAAACAAACAAAACTAAATAAAATTATAATTGAAAAAGAAACGATCATACCATGGTGGGTTGTCTCCCACCTAGCACTTTTGGTTAAAGTCCTTAAGTTGGACATTTGGTGAGCTCCCTGTTATAGTGGCTTGTGCTTGAACTCGTCTTGAAACTTCCACCAATGCTTGGACATCCAATAAGCTCTATCAATACCAAGTAAATTCCTCAAGCTTTGAGCTCCCAAAATTGATCCTCATATATTCCCGGATCCCAAATCTTGTTTCTACACCCGTCTTCAAGTTGATCATCATTGTTCCATCTGGGTGACAAGTAATTTGAATTCTCACTGAAGCGGCCAAACAACATCCTAGACCCATTCAACTGAGCTCTGCACCAACCATTGTACTCCAGTGCGGAATGCGAAACCTTAATGAACCTTGCCTGACAACTCCAACTACTAACCATCTTTCTCTTACTCTTAATGCCACAAAGAGCTCTAAGTTGACCATCCATCTCTAGTAGCCCATATTCAAGTGGGAAAGTAAAGGATAAGGATAGGAATTTTTCCCACTTGAACGTTGTGTTGGACGGTAATGGCCTTGGGAGAGGTGTTTCTAATGAATTTTCAAGCTCCACTCCCTTGTGCTCTTCTCTGACAACTTCCACCTCTTTGCAAGCTTCTTCAATATCAACCTCTTCCTCTTGGTAGCTTTCTTCCAATTCAATCTCTTCTTCATTGCTCACCAAGGGCATGAGAGATTGTGCCTCTTCTTCTTGAATCTCCATCTCTTGATCAACCTCTTCCAAGTCTTCAACTATGATATGCCTTGGAGGTTGTACACCTTCCTCAACATCAACATCAAACACCTTGGAAGGAGGCTCTATAACTTGACCTTCCCATGGAGGTTCAGCATCTCCTAAGTCTGTAATCACTTTTTCCTTTTCAATAATTGCTGCTTTGTCCAATTGTTTAAGTATAAAATCGTACTCTCCCTTGATGATTTATTTTCTATGACAATTCCCTTCAACTACTCCTTCATCTGCAAAGGTCTCTTCTACCTTCACCTTTAGTGCCTCCTCTAGCTCCTTATGAAGTATGGATTTGCAAAGATGATCCCTTCTCTCTTGTTCCATGTCAATAGCATCATTGGGATCATATTGCTCTTGGATTGATGGATGTGGGTGCTCTTTCATGGATGGTGATGATGGGATGGAGAGATCATTCTGTGGTCGAAAAGGAAGTGCACTGATAAACCCCAATTTGACGGTTTATCTTGTGCTTGATTTAAGGAATTTTATGACCTTTTACCCACATTTATTCAATGAAATAACATGGTTTTATAACTTCTCCCTTAATTGTGCTTAAGAGTGAAAACATACTTTTTAGGACTTAAAATAGCTAAATCTAATTCCCCTTGATTCCATTAGATTTGTTGAGTGATTTAAGGTTTAGGAGGCAAAGATTGGATCAAGGGAATGAAGAAAGAAGCATGAAAAGTTGGAGAACTCATGAAGAAATGAAAGAACCGGAAAGCTGTCAAGCCGACCTCTTCGCACTTAAACGACCATAACTTGAGCTACAAAGGTCCAAATGATACGATTCTAGTTGGGTTAGAAAGCTAACATCTGGGGCTTCGAAACAATATAAGATTTGTCATAGTTGCTACACGTATGGTGGCGCGCACACGCATAGTACGCGCACGCGCCGTTGCTGCCACTTGGTTCACTTAAAGCAAAACGTGGCCAGTGATTTTAGAAGCCTTGTGGGCCCAATCCAACTCATTTCTGATACTATTTAAGCCAAGGATTGAAGGGAGAATGGGGATACTTTCATACTTTAGAAGTTAGTTACCATTAGTCATAGTTTAGTTTTAGAAGTAGTTTCTAGAGAGAGAAGCTCTCACCTCTCTCTAGGATTAGGATTAGGATTAGGTTTAGTTCTTAGATCTAGATTTTAATTCATCTTCTTCTACTTCTATCTTCTCAATTCCTTGTTGTTACATTCATTCTTCTTCCATTCTTTTATTGTAATTTCCTTTATTTTGTTCTTATATTTTGTTGTAGATCTACTATTGTTCCTTCCATTTTCTTTCAATTCAATAAGAGGTAATTCATAATAATTGTTCTTCTTTGCTTTTATATTGTTGATCTCTTGCCTTTGTAGTTAGATCCCTCCTTAATTCTTGCAAATTCATGTGTTTACTTGTATTGCACTCTATGTGTTTGTTGAAATGTCTCTTTTAGTTTTAGTGTAGATTTTGTTCCTCTTGGCCTAGGTAGAGTAATTAATGACACTTGAGTTATCTAATTCCTTTGTTGATTGGTAATTGGAGAGATTGCTAATTGGTTTGGAGTGCACTAAAGCTAGTCTTTCCTTGGGAGTTGGCTAGGACTTGTGGCTCAAGTCAATTCATCCACTTGACTTTCCTTTATTTAGTAAGGGTTAACTAAGTGGTAGCAATGAACAATTCTCATCACAATTGAGAAGGATAACTAGGATAGGACTTCTAGTTTTCATACCTTACCAAGAGCCTTTTATAGTTGTTAGTTTATTTTCATTGCCATTTACTTTCATGCTTCTTATCCAAAACCCCAAAACACATTTCTAACCAATAACAAGACACTTTATTGTAATTCCTCGGGAGAACGACCCGAGGTTTAAATACTTCGGTTTATAAATTTTAGGAGTTTGTTTTAGTGACAAACAACTTTTTGTATGAAAGGATTGTTGCTTGGTTTAGAAACTATACTTGCAACGAGAATTCATTTGTGAATTCTAAACCGTCAAAAATCCAATCACCATGCACTAGAGCTTGAGGGTTGATTGTTGAAGGTATTTGGTGGTCCAATTTGGGCGACGAGAGCTTGTATAGCAGAGTTTAGATCGGTAACTACTTTCTCCATAGAGGTTTGGGATGGATAGGAGGGTTCATTTGTTGGGAGAAAGGGTTCATGGTAGGAAGGTGGTTCATCTTGATAATGATAAGGAGATGGTGTATATTGAGGTGGTGGTTCATGAGAGTAGTTGTGTTGGAATGGGGGTGGTTCTATGTATGGTTTATTTGGCTCATAAGGTGGTTGGTATGGTGGATACGGATTAGGGTCATATGGAGGTGAATGGTGGAAAGGGGCTTGTGAGTATGGTGGTCCAAAGTCATGTTGAGGAGGGGGTTCATAGGCATATGGTGGTAGTTGTTGATAATCAAAAGAGTGCTCACCATAGCCATTGCCTTGATATGCATCACATAATGGTTGTTGATAGTCCATTGGAGGTGGTTGTTGCTATGAGGGTTGATCAAATTCTTGTGACTCCTCCCATCTTTGATTGTTCTAACCATGGTGCATGTTGTCATTATAATCTCCTCTTCCTACAACATAATTATAACCAGACTCATAGACAAAGGGGTGAGAATTCATGGTAGCTAAAGGAAATAAAAACTAATAAAAATTAATGAAAATAAACTCCTAAAACTAGAAATACTAACAACAATATAAGATAAAAATTTAAAAAAGTTTTAAATTTTGAAAAGGTTTGATTTTTAAAATTTTAAATTTAAATTTTAAATTTAAATTTTGAAATTTGAAATTTGAATTTTGGAATTTAAATTTTGAAATTTGAAATTTGATTTTGAAATGAGATAAGATAAGGTTTTGAAAAAGATATGATTTTTGAAAAAGACTTGAATTTTGAAATTTAAAACTAAGATAAGATAAGATACAAAAAATTTTAAAATAAAAATCTGAATTTTTTTGTAATTTTTGAAAAAAAATCAATTAAAAAGCAAATATTTACAATAACCAATAATAAGGCACACGTTTGCAATTCTCCAGCAACAGCGCCATTTTGACGATCGGATTTCTATCGGTAAAGAAATTCAGAGATATAATCGCGTTGTAAGTATAGTTTCTAAACCAACAGAGAATCCTTTCGTGCAAAAGTTTTGGTTGTCACAAGTAACAAATCCAGTAAAATTTATAAACCGAAGTATTCAAACCTCGGGTCGTCTTCTCACGGAATTGCAGGGAAGTATGATTTATTATTGGTTATGTAAAAAGATATATTTTTGGATTTTTGAAATAGAGAACAAGTAATTTAAATAGCAAGAAAAATAAATTAATAATTACGAAATTCTCTTGGCAAGGTATGAGAACTGGAAGTCCTATCCTAGTTATCCTTATCAATTGTGATGAGAATTGGCTTTTGCTCCCACTTGGTCAACATCTAACTATGAAGGTATGTTAAGTGGATAAATCAATTTGATTTCTCAAGTCCTAGTCTTTCCCTTAGAAAGGTTAGAGTTAGTGGAATCCAAATTAATTAGCAAGGAATTCCAATTTTTAGTCAACACCTCGAGTTTGATAACTCAAGCATCACCAATTACTTAACCAAATCCAAAAAGAAAAATTCTAAATTAAATTGAAAATATCATAAATAGAATAAAGCAATCATAAATTTAAAATACCTCAAACTATATTTAAACATAAATTCAAATCTAACATGGAAGGTTCATAAGCTAAATTGAAAAGATAAATATCAATTAAAGTAATAAAATAAAAGTAGAAAATAAATTAAAGGAATATTGAACCTGTGATGAAGAAGAAATAATCCTAAATCCTAAAACTAAGAGAAATCCTAATTCCTAAAATCTAAGAGAGAGGAGAGAACCTCTCTCTTTAAAAACTACATCTCAAAACTAAAATTGTGAATTATGAATGTCATATCCAGTATGAATTGAGTCTCTGCATGTTCCCTGGCTTTATTTTGTATTTTTGGGCCGAAAACTGGGTCAAAACGCAGCCCAAAATCGTCCTCAGCGTTTCCTGAATTTTCTGTAGATCGCGCATGTCACATGTACGCGTCGGTCATGCATACGCGTCGTTTGACGATTTTTCTCTCCACGCGTGCGCGTCAGGCACGCGCTCGCTTTGTTTGCGCGAACTCTAATCCACGCATACGCGTCAAGCACGCGTACGCGTGGCTGTGATTTTCTCTATTTTGCACGGTCGCGTGAGCCATGCGTCCACGTTGGTGTTCGCTGGTCATCTCCTTGGTTTCTTGTGTTCCTTCCATCTTTGCAAGCTTTCTCTCCATCCTCTGAGTCATTCCTACCCTATGAAACCTGAAACACTTAACACACGGATCACGACATCGAATGGTATAAAGGAGAATTAAAATACGTAATTAAAAAATCTCTAGGAAGCAAGTTTTCAACCATAGAACTAAACTAGGAAGGAATTGTAAAATCATGCAAATCATATGAATAAGTGGGTAAGAATTTGATAAAAATCACTCAATTAAACACAATATAAATAATAAAATAGTGGTTTATCAAAATGCAACATACAATTTTTTTTGTTACAATTAACCTACCCATTGAAATAGATATATCTTTCCCAATTCAGGTTCTTTGGTTAGTTGGAGGAGCAAGGTTATTCTATCTAATTTTTTATGGTCTTCTATGTATTCAAATTTTTTTGTTAAGAGTTGTATGGGTTCTCTAAATGTAAATGGTATATCACGTTAATGCAAAATAACAATTTCTACTATATGATTACTCAGAAATAAATTAATAATAATATTTATCAATCGTGCCAATTATTAACTCATAAATCATAATCTTATATTCTAGTTGGGTGCATGTTAGAAGTGTGTTCATTTTTCAACTAACTCACAGAAATTAATTGTTAATTTGTCTAATTACACGTTATGTTGTGACAAAAATTCTCAATTTAGCATCATATGTAGGACTGGTTCCATAAAATTTGTGATCCAGCTTCACCGAAAAAAAAAATTGGTGTCCAGTATTACCCCATCATAAATGCAAATAAACTAATAGTTGCATATGAATTCATATCCTATATCCTAATTGGCTAACTAACCAGTACATATGATTTGTATGGATTATGAAATCATCATGCTAATGATGTATGATTCATAGGATGCATGAGAAAGTAAAACAACAATTAGCAGGAACTAATTAATTTAACTGAAGTTAAACTCAATGATTTTATATAATGTTATGTGACTTTAATTTGAAGATATATGGAGATGCATGGAGACTGGGCAAAGGAGGAATTTTTATACAAGTTCAGCGTGATATTATATTATTATTCCAATAATAAAAGAATAAATTGTTAGTTAAGAACAAGGAGTGTGGTTGTTTGTCATGAATTATATTTCTTTTCCTTGGTACCAATTAATACATCTTTTTATTTATTAAATATGAGATTAATTTAGATGATAAATTACTTAAATTCAAATTAAGCCATGAAACTAAAAATGAATTTATTTTTTAATTGACGAGTGCGAGCTCATAGAAGAATGTTGTTATTGTCTGATAGTTTGTGAAGAGAAATAGAATAGGAACAAGAGTCACCTTCCATTCATGTGTAGAGTAAGATAATTCACTAATGGAGGTAATTATGAACATAGGTACAACTAGATATTTTACTATATCCACAAAGAGATCAAGAATGAGTTGAATGAAGTTGTCCAACGCTCTATTCCACGGAAATTTCTTCACCGGCTCGGGTGAACTGTTCCAAAGCTTTTGTGCGTTGTCTGGTAATTGGTTCAATTTTATCTTCCCATGATCATCTGACAAGATCTTTGGGCATGTCATCAAAGAAGCACAAATGTATTAACACTTAAATTCTTTTAAACAAAGCATGATGAAGCTTGCACAATACAAAGAAGAGTTTTCAACAGATGAAGCCAATTCAGCATACCATAACCTATGAATGCCTTAGCTAATTGTACCGTAAACTGCAAAAAGAAATAATTTCTAAAAATTTTATCAAAGATTCATAATGTTGAAACCAAATAATAACTAGTACTTTTTAAATTTGATTAATTCCATAATATACAATCACAAACAAACAAAGAAATAATATATGTAAATAGTTATTTACACTTATCATTTGATTACTGTAAACTGTTTTAACAGAATGACCAAATTCAAAAGTGTAAATTAAACCCTTTATTTTTCTTTTTTCAAATATGCATATTGAATAACTTTCATTCAGATTACAAAATAATATGAACACTATAGTATGAAAAGAAGCTCTACCAGCAACTAAAAAACAATTGGTTTTGTAAATTAAGCCTTAGTTCCTATTTCTTTTTTTCTGTATTCCTATTCCTTTATATTTGCCCAGTATAAAGCTAACACTCATTTTAAAAGTGTCATAAACTTGTTAAATCCCAGAATAAGCAAGGCAACAATTGTCCATGCTAGAGGTAATCAGTTGTTACCATTTTTGTTGGCCTCCTGAAATTGAAATAAAATTAGGCAATTAGCATTATAATTTTGCCATAATAGATACACCAATATAGCATAATCAAGAGAAAATCATTAAGTCAACGAGTTCATCAAATGAACAAGAACTCAGGCCTTCTCCTATTAGCTTCTTAACACATTCAAACAATGAATTAAAATTTTTTGGCAGTGCATTACAGTTCATCATGGCACACCATATATTAATGAATATAATATTCAGTATTGGAATATGAACAACTAAAGGCACGAAAATTAATTTACCAGATAATATAGTATAAATTTGTTTGCATTTTTTTTTGGAAAAGAAAGAGTGAAATATAATAAAGCAAATTAGAGGCAGTGATATCATAGGTATATAATTATAATTATAGTGATAATGAAAAATAATTTTATTATCTTATAATATAATATATCATAAAATTAGCTATGTCAAATGAGTTCAAAGCAAAGCTAGAATTTTTACTGCAAGTTTGTTAGGTATCAAGCTCACTTCATTTCAATCACATAAGCTATTCGAGAAAATGGGTAAACAATTAATCAAAATGTACCTTTTTCCAAGTGTTTGAAGCCAGTGGATTAACTGTTGTGATTCTCTTCTCTTTTTCATTTAGTGAATCTAACAATATTTTTGCTAAAATATTCTCAATGCTAAGAGTGTCATCTTTTTTTTTTTTAAGTTTGAACACTGCAAGACCCAAACGTAGGAAATATACCAATCTTATTATAACAGAATCAACTCAGTACAAAATTTGTAAGAACCTCATCATTGTGAAAGTTTTATCTCCTTATTACTCCCATATCTATTGATTTCCACAACTGAAAATTCAAATTTTGTGTTTACAGAGAAGTCAATATAATTCGTGAATCAATAACAAAAAAGCTAATATACCTTAGACGACATGAGGCAAGGCATCGACAGTCCAATGGTGCGAGGCAGGACGGCGAAGGCGGGACAAGGCGGGACATGGGCGATAACAGGACGAGGCGAAGCAGGGGAGCACGTAGTGAAGACAAGTTGGGAAAGCAAGTAAGCAACCAACGAGCAAGGAGAGGAAGAAGAGGACTGGAAGAATTGATTTTTTTGGGTGGGTTAGGTTAAACAAGAGCAATGAGTTAGGGTAAAGAACAAGATCAAACATAGATAACAGATTTATTTGAAATTGGAATTATTTTTAAGGTTAACTGATTTTTTTTAAAATAATTTGATGATTTAAATTTTATTTTAGTTATTAAAAAAGATATTTCTGTGATAGAAATAAAAAAGATTATTTAGTCATTTAATAAAAATATTTAAAAAGATATATGTCTTCTTAGAATTATTAATGAGGATATTTTTATATATACAGTAATATAATATTTTTTAAAAAATAAATAAAGAATAAATATTGATGTAGATAAATATAATTTACGTGACAAATTTTTATTTATCTATTTTTTATCTCGTACTGATACGTATAAATTAATAATTGTACTGTAATAATTGCCAAAAAAAAAAATTATAAACTTTTGATGAGGTCAAAAAATTTATAATCTTTCACTCAGCATTAACATTAATTTTCTTTCTTAAAAGTAGTTAACGATTTGCTTGACTTAAAAGATTACAATTTTAAGTCTTGAAATTAGCCACTTATATGTCCAGGATTAGTTAGTTACCCATCTTGTGTTCTGTTCATATGTTAAAAAATTCGTTAGTATTATTTAGCTAGACTAGCTTATATCCCCCAATACTTGAGTTTTGTTTATAAAATAATTACAAATTGACAATGAATAATGAGTGGCCCCTTTTGGTTCATTATTTTTCCCTAACCAATTATATATTCTTATTTTAAGTTTGTTAAAGAACTTATATATTGATTATTAATTTTTTATTATTCCAATTTTCAAATGCATATTTTAAAGACATCAAATGACAATGAATTTTTTTAATAATTTTAAATTATATATTTGTTTATATGAAAAAAATCATACTTTAAATTCATAACGTGTTTGAATTATTATTTTTAACAATAAATTACTAAAACTAACAACAAATATTATATTCCAACTAAGTCTATTATCATTTTGTATTGATCAACAAGTATATATGATGTATTGTATATATTATTTTGTACATTTAAAAAATATTATTTATATAATTAATATGTTTATATAATTTTTTATTTTTACACGCGTATAGTACAACCAAAGCAATGCATATCCGAGATTAAATAGATACCAAGTAATATAAGTTTTATTAATTTGAAATCATCAAATTACATATATTAGGGGTTAACAAACTAAGTATACTTTTTGCTATAAGATCTGGTTTTAAATTCTATTAATTGCATTTTGAAAATTACAATATATTTTTATGAGCTAACCATTTTATTACTTAGATATTTTTTCATTAGTTCAATATTGGTTATAATTAATTATGAACTAACCATTTTGTTACTTTGTTCAACGAATTTTTTTAATAATTATTTCTACTTTTTAATTTCTCCCTTTAATTCACACGTCTATTATTATATAAAAATTTTTTAATTTTTATAATAAATTTTAATTGAATACAAAAATATATACATAAAAATTAAATCATTTTAATATTTATTTTTTCACTTATTTTACTTATTTAAACTAAAAAAATAGTTAATAATGTGTGATTCCTCTATTACAAGATTATTTACCCAAATGTCCTATTTTTATTATTAGTACAACGCATTGGCTAATTAAATTTTACAAAACAAAACGTAAATCGCAACAAATAAAAGTGATTTCACCCATTTTATGTTGCTAGTAAATCACATTGGTTCTTTAAAAAGAGAAGAAAATAAGCGAAATTACTAAAATCCAGTCCGATATACATGTTCACCGCTGCATGATATTTGTTGTTTGTTCTGTTGTAAATCGCAGCAATAAGAAGCACTTTACTCAATTTAAATAAATTTTTGACGTATTTGTTTATTTAGTTAAAAGTTAAAACTTTTTAAATTTATATAATACGAAAAAGTAAAAAATATTTTTTTTGGATTTTACCCATAATAAAATATAATTTAAACCACTCTACCTTATAAAGTAAAACACTAAAATTTATATAAATATTATATTTAAAAAACTAAACCAAGCAAAAAACTAAATAAAAAACCAAAAAACTCAGCAGAAATTAAAACTAAGAAGAAGAAAAAGAAATTATTTTTAAGAAATAAATTTAAATTAATTTTTGACATTCTATGAGTTTGTTTATTTAGTTAAAACTTTTTAAATTTACGACATAATACTTAAAAATATAAACTTCTAGAATAAAATTTTAAAAATGAAATTTTTTTGAATTTTATTTATAATCTAATGTAATCTAAATTACTCTATTTTATAAAATAAAGCTTATATAAATATGTATTTAAGAATACGAAATCAAACATGTATTTATTTAATTTAGTGACTAAGATATAAGTTCAAACTTAACACATAAGCTTAATACAAGTTTATTGTTGTAATGTGAATTTTGGTGTAAAGAGCGTATGATATATTTTGTGATTGTATAATTTTTATATAAGGAAGATGGAACAATTGAATAGGTTAAATTATTGTAAATTTTGGAATTGTACGCTATTTTTTGTTAAGTTTTTTTTTATAATAACTTATGAAATACAGAATACAACTCAGTCTATTTATGATGATTTTTCTATTTAACTATATCTATATTTAAAAATAGACAAAAAATAATATAAGACTGTCGTTATAGATTTAATTTAATTTAAACTCTACACATATGATTAAAATTATTAGATTTGGTGTACCTCAAATAATATCTGAAAAATTATAGTAAACTCCCACAAAGATAACTAAAATGAGACAACTTAAAAAGAAAATTATGGGCTTCTATGAAGTCAAAGTTAAGGACTTCCAATTTTTTACTGAGCATTAATATAGCATGTCCTATTTTTTTTTTTTTTTCTTAAAAGTAGGATTTGACTTTACGATCAAGTCTTGGAATCAGCCACTTATATGTTTATGGTTACCCATCTTGTGCTCTGCCCATGTGTCAAAGAATTCGTTAGTATTATTTAGTTAGACTAGTTTATACTCTCAATACTTGAGAGTTTTATTCCACAAAATAATTACAAACGCATAATGAATTGGTTATTGTATGTTAGATATATTTTAAATACAATACTAATTGATATTTGTTCGATACATGTGTTTATTGTATTTTAATAAAAAAAAATTTAGATATATTTAAATATATTTAAATACTATTATATATCAATACGATTTTATTGTTAATATGTATTTTTAAAATAAATTTAAAAATAATATATTATTATTTATTAAAATAAAAAATATTTTAAATATTTCTAATAATTAAAAAAGATATTAAATATATTTATGCTTTTGCTAGCTAGGTTCAAAGAGTATCTTTAGGCTGCATTTGTTTATTGTCTTTTAAATACATGGACACAGACACAAATACACAAAGACATATACACAAAGATACACAAATTTTTTATTGTGTTTGGTGATATTGGACAAGACACACAATATAAACTAAATATCAATTTTATTCTTGTATTATCACCAATGGAATAAGGACAAGAGTAAATTACTAAGGATAAAAGAGTAAATATTTGTGTCTCATCAATGTGTCTCCGTGTCTCATCTTTTTTGAAGGACACCAAATACATGTATTTTATGTATGTTTGTGTGTCACCGTATCCTTCAAAAATCTGTGTCTTAACAAACAAACGATGGACGTGTACCACCGTGTCTATATATTAGTGTCTGTGTCTCATCAAACAAACGCAGCATTAAGGACTGTTGTTTTCTGACACTTTAGAGAATCTATCATTGAAGCATATTATTATTGAGTCCCAACACTGTTCAAGAAGAGAGAGTCCCTATTTAAAAAAATTCATCGTAACCAATAATAACTTGTCACTTAATAAGTTATTATTAAAAATAAATAATTATATAAAATTTGAAATCATTAAATAATTATATTAAAAAATTAAATAATAATTAAATTAGTAATAATTATAATAAATAATTATAATAAATAATTATATCTCTATTTAATTAATAATTTATATTAATTATTTAAATAATAATTAATTAAATAATTAAGTCATAATTAATTTGTTAATAATTGTAATAATTAATTAGATTAAATAATTAAAATGCTAACACTTATATAATTAAATAATTAAATCATAATTAATTTATTAAATAATTTTTATTTTTAAAATTTAAAATACTAACCACATTATTAAAATTAGTCGTTGCAAAACTAGCCGTTGAAAACTAGCCGTTACTATGTTACCGTTATTATTAATAAATTAATATCTTATTATTCTATATATACCACTTACATACACTTCCATTTTTACACTTTTTTCTACTCTTCTTCATCTTCTTCTAAGTTTACAAAATCAAAGTTTTGTTGATATTATTTTTTGTTCGAAAAAATGGATCCAAACCAACTCAACTCGTTTTTTAATTATTTACCAAACTTTTCTCAAATTCTAAATACCCAACAATCTTAAACCTCGAACTCTCAAGTTCCAAATCAAAACTTCACACTACCAAATATGTTTCAAAATCTAAATCTACAAAATCTTTCTAGTTTTAATTTTCAAGCTCTTTATAATAATCAATTTCCTATATTTTAACCATAAAATTAAAATTCACAAACACTATATTTTTCATTTTTATCCATATTTAATTCATTTGTCAAAATAATTAATTTTTTTTAATAAAAAAAATATTTTAAATTTTTATCTATTATTTATGACACAAAAAACTGATATAAAATTATTTTATATGACTAATGGACCATAAATAAAAACCGGGATCAATTCTCTGGCAGAGATGGTCTAATGCATTTCTAACTTTCTCATCTCTTCTCTTCTCTTCTCTTCGATTCGATTTACGTACCTTCACCACCGCAACGTTTTCCACCTTCTAGAATCTTCTTCTATCTCCTTCAGGATTATTCCTCAGATCTGGTTTCTCTTTCACTCTTCTCTGCATTATCCTCGTTTCTTCCATTTCCTCTCTTAATTTTTTCACTTAATTTCATTGATAATTAGCTCTCATTCCTTCTGTTTCATTTATATCATTCATTCTGAACAGAGATCGCACCGTCCAGAGTAGTGGAATCTGTTGATCTGGTGAACCATGAATTCTAGAAGGTTAGTGCGGATTATAAGTAAAACTTTCAATTTAATCTGTTGTTAATTTAATTCTTCTTTCTCGATTTCGTGGAAAACTGTAGCGTTGTTTATTAAGCTCGATTACGGTAGGAATTAGTATCTGTTTTGTTGATTTTCATCCTCTTTTAGGGTTAGCATTAGTAGGTGGAACGGTGGAACCATGGATTTCAAAATTGTGGTGAAATAGATATGAATGTGGTTGTGATTTTGATTGTGATTGATTGGGAATTGAATTTTTGGTGTTTATGATTTTAGTGTTTGTTCGAGTGACATTGTTGATGTGAAAATGGTAGGAAGGTGGTGAATGAAGTGATGAGTTCTAAAGTATTGGTCTTCTTATTGGTCTCGTTCCCAAATTCTACTATTATGGTAATCCTTGGTGGTTTGGATCTTCCTGTAATATAAGAGTAACTTAGTTCGTCTGATGAGTGATGAATTAGTTATTAGTAGTGGCGTGTAGAATTGATTCCTGTAACAAGGATTAGGTGATGAGGTTTTTCAAACTAGAATCCAATCAGGTCCTATAATCCTATTAATTAAATGATTGTTTGCTTCCCATCTTCTTTTCACCTGGTGCAATTCCTTTCTTGAGTACTCTCTTCTTCATATCTTCACAAAACATATGCATTGGAAGCTTTTGAGCTGACATTTAGTTATTCTTCGAGTCCAAAGGAAAATTCACAAACATGAGTGCACTGATATGTTCACATGTAAGCAACGTGACGGAACATGGTTTTTGTTTTCGATTACAAAGTGATATGTCCGTGATCAGTGATGAACAACTTTTTACTATTGGATCCCTATCAAAAGGACATATGTAGGCGAAGTACACTCGACACTTCAAAATATGTGTTATTATAGAGGTTATATTCAATGCAGAAGGTCAATAAATGATCTTGATACTAGTATCTAGTAAGCTAATTTTATGAAACTATCCTTATTTAGTTATACTGAATTACCATATGTTTTCCGCTCTATTGTTCATCATAATTAGTTTAAAGATATAATTGGTAAGAAAATAGTTAATATTTTCTTGATATTTGAATGTGACATGTAATTTTAAACATGAAAAAGAACTTCTAAATTGGCAGATACTAAAGAAATTGAAGGGTAACTTTTCTGGTGGAAATTGGGTTATACTGGACTAGTTATTTCGTTTTTCCCCCTATGATTAGTTCTTTTGGGATTTTGATAACTTGTGAAGGGTTATTTTAACTTACAAGTTTGTTATTTTGAAATACGCAAGCATTCACAGGTGACGGTAGAAATACTGAAACAAATTTTTTGTTCCTCATAGATAATTTGCTTATCTTGAACATTTTATGAAATCATGGAGATGTCTGATGGAAAGACTGTAAAACTGTTTACATGTATGGTTTATGCAAAGGAAATCACCTTGCTTTTGTTTATTATCTAACTTTTGCCTCTTACTATTTTCTTATAAACCTTTTCCCTGTTTCAGAGACGCCCGGAACAGCAGAGTTGCTCTGTTTGACGGCATTGAGGAGGGAGGCATCCGAGCATCATCACTTTACTCCTCCTATAATGAAATTGATGAACAAGATAACGAGCGAGCAATGGGTGGATTGCAAGATAGAGTCAGTTTGTTGAAAAGAGTAAGTTTAATTTTTCTTGTAAAATAATCTAGACCTAAGTTTGTTCTTCCTGTATATTATACTTGAAGAACGCTGTGAATTATGATCATTTCCTCATTTATTTCTTTTCAGCTGTTGGTAACCTTCTCATTATTTTGATGTGTTAACGTGTTGTTGATGTGATTGTAACAGATCTCAAGTGATATACACGAGGAGGTGGATAGTCATAACCGGATGCTGGACCGCATGGTTTGCATATAACTATAAAAACTATTTACCATTTGCACTGCTACTTTTTTGTTCTTCTTTGATAAAATGTTGGTATTTGTTTAGGGGAATGACATGGATTCTTCAAGAGGAGTTCTTTCAGGGACTATGGACAAATTCAAAATGGTATGTGGATTGTGGAATTGTAAACCATATGGCTTTTGCAGTAGAGTTTTCATCTGGTTCTGATTTTTCTTTGTATTTGTTTTCTTCTCTACTTTTTTTCCCCACTCTTTTTAATTACGTTGTACCTTCTTTCAGGTCTTTGAGAAAAAATCCAGCCGAAGAACGTTTTCACTTATAGCATCCTTTGTTGTGCTTTTCCTTATAATATACTATTTGACTAGGTAATTGATCTATATTAGACCCCGTAGGAGGTTTACTTGCTCTATCACTGTAATTAATGTTGCTACTTTTTAAGATGTTATTTGTTTGGGTTTTTTTGGACGTTTGAAAATGGTATCGAAACAAATGAGAAATGTGCATATCAATCAAGTTTGTGAATATTTCCCTATTTCAGTGCACCATAATCAAGTTTGTACGTTTCTTTTTCTTCGGGTATGAATTTTCATTGTGTATTAGAAGGTCGAGTATAATTAGTTTATGAATTATGAATAAAAGTAGCAATGCCTTTACATTATTTCAGTTCTTTTCAAATGGTCTAACCAAGCGTGAATGTGTGTTTAGAATTTAGACTATCTAGAAAACACTGGCTGAGGTTGGTTTGTGTACTAATGGCAATACCATTGCCTCCTACAGTAAACCACACATATATTGTAAAAAAAAAAAAAAAAAAAAAAAAAAAAAAAAAAAATGAAAGAAATGGAAAAAAAAAAAGAAAAAAAAAACAAATAAGAAAAACTATCTGACCAACCAAAAAGAAGATGAAGAGAGTACAGTGGGACTACCACTTACTTCATCATTATCGCACTACGGATACTTGTTTCCTTATGAAACAGGAAAACAATGACAACACACACCCGATTTGATAGGATTAGATTTTTTGTCTTCATCCTTGGATCCATTATTCTCATCAGAATGTTGTTTTACATAACAGTAAATTCAAAAAAGAAAAATTTCAAAAGAAAACGAAAATTGCACCAGCCGGGAATCGAACCCGGGTCTGTACCGTGGCAGGGTACTATTCTACCACTAGACCACTGGTGCTTAGATGCTGGGTCTATGATTACAATGTTTCTAAAATATGACCGCTAATAAAAGTACTCTCTCTTTCATACTATGTATCTCATTTGCATTTTAAAATTTAAAATATTTAACTATTTGAAGAAAGAGAATAAGTGATGTATTAATTATACTAATCGAAGTTTGTCTTTTATATACAGTTAATTAATTTGGCTATTCACATAATTTTCTACTTTTATCAATATTTTTTTTCTTAGCATGTATATGTTTTTGTGTTAAGACAAATTAGAAAATGGAAGAAGTTACTAGCATCTTATGACTATATATATGTCAACGATGCCATATTGTCCATATATTAATGAAAGTTTAATGAATTTCCGATATTACTAATTGAGATTAAGATAATGAAGAATTTTAAAATTGTGATAATATTTTCAATTAGGGTTGTATGTGATATGACTAATTTGAAAAGTCAGTCCACTTATTTGTTTAAATAAGTGTTAAAATTTAAATTTTATTTTGCGCATATAACTAATGAAAAAGCTTAAAGGAAATTTTTGAGGAGGACAAAAATTCTAATATAAAAATTATAAAATGGTATTCATATATAAAAATTTATAATTTATTTTTTAAATTTATTATTAATATGATAATAAATAAACAATTATACAAATAAAAAAAACCATACAATACCCAATTTTTCAAAATAATTATAGTAGCTATACATCAAAATTAGTAATCAGTATAAAATATACATTAAAATACAAAATATATATTAAAAATTATTTAATAAGCTACATATGTATTTGTACACAAGTATATAATAACTGATTTTGATAGTTAATTTTAGTGTACAAATAAATATTTTTATTCTCTAAAATAATATGAAAGGATATAATTGCTTGGAATTTAATTTGAAAGATTGAAATTTCTAAAGGTGTAACTTGTTAATTTTCTATCAGTCTACACAAATACACAATAACATTAATATTTATTGAATATTTTATTTTTTTAACATATATAAAAAAATTAAATTAATAAATAAAAATACCTAATTCTTCTTTCGAGTTTGCACAATAACGTTTTCTATTTTTCTTTCAAAGGGTTTCAATTACTTTTCGTGTGGCGTTTCCTAATTGTTTTTTGTTTAAGTTATGTGAATACTAATTATTACAAGGATACTGTCTTTTAAGTTGAAAAATAACAGTTCAACCAATTGAGTTACATTTTTTTTTTTGAATAGAAACTACTATTTTTTCTTTTTCTATAAAATTTTTGGAGAAGCCATGATCCTATTGTCCAAAGCAAGTTCTGCTTTGCATGTAATGATATATTGACCAATAATAAATCATTAAACAAAATTCAAATTTCTAACGGATTAATAATTTTTTTAGTAATTAA
>NC_029773.3:12230323-12231760 GCF_000817695.3 Arachis duranensis | reverse complement strand
GTTTGTGTTGTGACATAGAACGCATACATATGCATGAGGCATGAACTAAGTATGTGCTGTCATGTCACATTATAAACTCCGTCCATGGCCTGCTTTAAATTTTCCAAATACAATTCACATAGTGCTCCGCAAAAATATAAAAAAAGATTGTTTCGCATGGTTAATTATGTACTAATTAAGAAATTAAGAATATCGACAAAGTTAACATAAGTGGCAAAAGTTTTGAATGTATATATGTATTTTATAAGAATAAGGGGTTATGCATTTTTTTTAATACATTAATGTAAAAGAAAACTATCGTGTTAGTAGAGAATCTATAAATACTCAATAATATTTGAAAAAAAATAAAAAATCAATATAAACAATTTAAAATTATCTTATTTAATATTCATTAAGTATCACTAGAATAATTATATAAAATAATTTTAGATATTATTTTAGGACATTAAACTTCAAGGCATGGTTGCATGTGTTAACTAGGTCTAGCCCATCTAAATTAATAATATAATAACTTTCTAATTTTGTTAATAAGAAAAAATAAGAAGGAACAAATGCCTCCAAACTTATTAATAACTAGTGTTGCTTATTGTCAAGGATATAAAAGAAGATATATTCAAAATTGATTTAGATTATTATTATATATAGTTATTAGTATTCTGTTTTGAGAAGTAGAATTCTGTTATGTGGATTAATTGTCTCAATGATATAAATATAAGGCTCAGTTGAGATTATTCCACAACACACAAATCATCAATCATAATTCACATAGATAAAAAATTTCTTCGGCCTCAACTCGATATTATTTATGCATATTCTATTCAACTTTTTTATGTGCTAATTCAGAATGCATATTAGATATATAACTAATTTTGGGTCTAAAATAAATGGGTTCATAATACAGGAAATCAGATTATTATTAAGAGTGAGATGAATTTTTCAACTATAGGGGAAAAAAAAGACTTTTGATATATAGAAGTAGTCTTGATTATGCTATGCAGCAATATATTACTTCATCAATATCAATTTATTAATTTTCAATTTTCATTAGATATATATATGCACTAAACTATTTTATTAGTATTGAGTTTTGAAAATACAGAAATATCTTGTAAATTTATTTATTTATTTATTTTAAATTTATCGTCTTATATAACCATAGAAGAGCAGAAATTTCCTATTTAGAACAGAGCTACGGACACTTCAGCTTGCTATGGACTATATGGTATATATTTTTTCATCCTATTATTATTACTCTTATTTTACAGATTAAGTATTAGTACATAATATAATAAAAGCTATTCACAGTCCAAAGCTTAAATTTTAAATCTTTTGTCATATTTAATTTAATTTATGGCATAGAGATATCTTGTAAAGATATATTTTAATTACAATATGCGATTATAACGCCCTAAAACTTTTTTACACTATTATCTAATT
>NC_029773.3:12197146-12230318 GCF_000817695.3 Arachis duranensis | reverse complement strand
AATATCTATATTTATATTTCATCTGTCAAAAAATAATTTTATGTTTCTATATCCAATTTTTGTATCGATAATCAAACGAATTCGAAACAATAAAGACACAACATCATTTTGTTAGTGTGTGAACATTATTTTAAATTCAATGTCATGTCGTACCACATACAAAGGACTATGTTTTGCATAAACTTAAACTTCCACCGCTCTATCTTATTCCTCACCCTTAAGAATAACATCACATTCAAATTAAATGTTTACTTCTTGTTATTTTCTTTCATGTATATTATATATGTTTCGCTTGCACACAATAACAAAAGCATCACTTTCAGTAACTGTTGTAAATTGCCACAAGTGCAAGATACTAATAGGAACAAGCTGATGATGAACATGAAATGCTAATTAATCAAATATCACTTTCTTCATTTCTTCGCTGCTACGTAAACTAAAATTCTCTTCATTTATATCTAATAACCGGGTGAAATATCTCAATGGAATGAATGTAACCATCAACATTTGGGTATTATATAAAAGAATTTAATTTTGAGTAATGATATATAACAGTAAATATTATTATTTTTTGCTATACTAGACCAATAATAATGTCATATCTATATTTACAAAAATTTTGTATACAAAAAACATATTATATTTACAAAAAATTATACATATAAATTAATATAATTTGCACTCATATTTTTTAAAATTTACACAGATGAATTAATAAAATTTATTTATTAAAGACAACTTAGTATTTATAGTGATCAAATAATAGCCAAAAATACTAAAAATTACTAGCGTCTAACATGTTTTCTTTAATTTTTATGCGTCGACTGTATAACAAAATTTTATACAGATAGACATTTGTGTATTGTTATATCTTTAAAAAGTAATTAATATTTTAACCCACTTATTAAAAATCATTTAAAAGCATAAATTAAATTAAATAACTATAAAAAAATTTTACAGTGTTAGTTTCTTAAAATTAAACTCTTATTTATAAGAATCTAACTAAGCCTACTTGACCAACATATAATTCTTATGAAAAGAGAATAGACATTCTTCTGTAATATTTTTAGTTTCCAAAACTCAAGCTTAACACCATTATAATTAAATTACTTGTCACTTTAACTAATATGAAGAATTCCACTCCAGTGATACACATTATATCCAATGAAACTATATAGTAACTTATATGCATTCTTTCCTATCAATCATTTTATCACATATTCATATTTCTGTTTGATTTTGCAACAACTCTTATAACTTTGCTCAAACCTTAATTTTGTATGGAGTTAAAATTAATACAAATGGAAATCCATACACATTATAATTATTAGTATAACATATACTTCAAGCAATACAATGCAACTATATGAACCACAAAAATACAGAATATAATCTTCATATATTTCAAATAAAGGCCCATATTATATGCTTAGGGAGAATTTTAATTAATTTATTTAAAAACAAAATCATAAATACATATACATAATTAACCTAATTTTCATTGCAAAAGCAGAAAGCTACTTACACAACAAGTACAACTAGCAAATCAAAAGAAACATTTGCATAACTAAGAAGTTCAACTACATAACCCTAAATGATTAAATACATTATATAAAGTGATTATTTAGGGCAAGTGTTTTCAATAGAAAACATATACATATATAATTATAATTAGTACCTTCTTCATCATCAAAATCTCAAGAAAACCCACCTCAATAATTTTCATCTTGAAGAAGCCTAGCTCCAAAGCTATCCAAATCTTGCTTCCTATAAGTAATGCTTCCAACTTACAAAGCTATTATATATCTCACAATATATATATTTACAATTTATGCATGCCAAATTAATAAAGACCTAAAAGCCGGACATGCATATATATAATTATTATAATTACTTGATATCATAATAATTATTATTATGGATAATGACCAAGTCTAAGCTCCAAATCAAGGCCACCATCTTCACCCTTGTCTTTTATCATGTGATTATTATTCTCATGTACACATATTGGATTATTATTAGTGTACAAACTCAAATTATTACCCCTTTGCCTCCAATCTTGTCCAAACACTAATTTCCCATTTTCCCTTTGGTTTTCTACACACAAAATCTCATTATATTGCACATGATGGGAATTAGTGTGTGGAGGAAGATAAATTGGAAGGTAAGGGTTATTATTATTATTATTTTCTACCTCATGATAATTTCCATTTCTTGCAAGATAGCTTGGAATTGGTGATGAATAGTGCCCTAGATCTGCATAGTAGTTCTCATCATCAACCTTGCTTGAACTAGAAGCTGGAATTTTGGCTTTGTTATTGGCTCTATCTTTTCTATGAATGTTCATGTGTCCACCCAAAGCTTGTGCTGTGGTGAATCCCCTCTTGCAAAACACACACTCATAGGATCTTCCTGTTCCCATCTCTTGATGATCTCCGGCTTGCTCGTACAACGACCGGTCGGTTTCTTCGCTCGACGAACTCTTCGAATAATCTTCTAGGTTATTGTAGAATTCCATGGTAGAAAGAATTTTTTGAGATTTATTTTTTTTTTTGTGATATGACGATGACGATGACGAAGACGAAGGAGGAGGAGGAGAAATAGGGTATGAAAGGGGAATTATTAAGAGTAATATAGAAAGGAGAAAGTGGAGAAGGTTTGAGGAAGAGACAAATAAAAGACATAGGCATTGCCTTATGGATTATCATAGTCAAGTCAATGTGTTGTAAAGAGGAAGAGTCTTAGAAGTTTGCTTAGAGAGGTATCTTGTTAGCCGGCTATAGAGATTCATCTCTTCTACCATATATCAATTTTTTAATTTTGGGGTTATTTTTTTAATCTTCATTATTCCTTGTTTATCATTGATTTGTCTCCCATTAGGCTTTTGTTCTTTTCATCCACATAACTAGGTCTTGTTAAACTTCTTTTTTTAATTACCATGATTCTTATTTATATATATATGTTTAGACAACGGTGTATGGTTTTTCTTGTGAAAAAAAAAATTAAGTAGATTATTTAACATTTTTTATTCTATTATTAGTTCTTTCACCTTTTAAATATACACAAAAGTGTTTAATTTACAGATTATTTATCAAAATTATTCCTATATTATTAAAATAATAATGAATTGAATATTTAAGCAATATGATCTATATCATAAAAAAAAACTATTAAATCAATTATTCGTGTATATTAAAATATAAAATATATATTAAAATAAATTAAATAAAAAAATTTTTACATACAAAAGAATTCTTTTAATAGAATGTTAATTTCAAGGTTCTACTTATAGTACTGTGAGTTTCATTGACACATATAATTAAATCTAAAGGCCGATAGGAAATTAAATGGAATTTCACCTATAAATTTAATTACAATAATATTTAAAAAATAATAAAAATCATTAAAATAACTCAAAGTTATCTTATTTAATATTAATTAATTATTACTAAAATAATTATATAATTTTAAATATAATAATATATAAGTACACATATTATATATATAAAATTATAGATATCATGTTATATAAGATAATTTTAGAGATTACTCCTTTAATATTACCGTTTAATTAATGAGTGAAATGTTTTAATATTTTATCTACATATATAGCTTGATGCGTATAGGCACTATTTTAACTCAAAAAAAAAAATCTTTCTTATTTTAAACCCTTATGATTAAATAATAATAATAATAATATGAGAAGATGTTTTTGTTAACTTGATTTCACAAACGTGAATGGCAGGCAAATTCGTGAAACCAAGATATATATATATAGATGTCACTTTAAATAATGGCTCCGTCAAAGGTGAAGAACATGGCATTGGATTAATTAATTAATGTTATTTTTCTTGTTTATATATAATATGTACTCTAACTCCATAATAATTAAACAAAATGCTTTTCACCAAAATATTTGGCCTCTTCCTTATGTCAATCTACTTTATGTAGTTTTTATTATATATCACAAAAACCTAACTTATTCCCTGGGGGCTGGAGGCAGGTAGAGTGGGTTATGTATAGTGCTTATTAAATTAAGCACCTCTTATTATTGTTTCTTTCTTTTTTTAAAAAAATCATTGATATATACATGATGCATTTTACTAATTAAGTAGAATTTCTGTCTAGCTTGGTGATGAAATCTTTTGACAACAAACCACAATCATTCATTTGACCCTTTCTTAATTAAAAGAAATAATAAGTTTTTCTCAGTCTCATCAAATTGCAAGAAATAATAAAGTAAAGCATAAATATAGTTTGGTCAGTTTAAATAGTTTTTATTAATTTAATACCTGAAGAATTGTGTAGCTAAATGGTATGAACCCAAAAAAAAAAATTGTTCATTCACTAATAATACATTTATTTTTAAATAAATTATTAAGACCTCATGGAGATAGATTTAGGGATGTGGGTCAGTCACCACCACTACTGTTCGTTATTTCATATTTAGATTTTTATTATTATGATTTGTAACAAAAAATATCATTAAATTTTTTTATAATATAGTGAAATATATATTACTAATAAAAATAAAAAATGTGTTGTAAAATATGTTAGTACTATTTTTTATTTGAACGATACTTTTAGAACTGATGCATATGAACTATAAAAGTAAAGTGATAATTTAGTATCTAACTGGTGTCTGAATTAATATTAGAAAAACAAAAAAATAATCAGAACTTGTCTTATTTAATATTTATTAATTGTTGTAATAATTAGTAAATATTAAATAAAATAATTTTGACTGTTTTTTATTAATTTATTTTAGTTACTAAACATTTTTATTTTTAAATTAAAGAATGAAAAATATTAAATAAGTCTCCAAAATTTATTTCCTTTGAACACGTTAAGTCCCTCTATTACAAAAATACTTGACGTCTTTAGTTTCTTCGTTTAATTTGGAGTAAAAACAGCAGAAACAGATTGAATAAAAGCATATTTGGTGAACTTCATAACACTAGTTTTAAATCCAAATTCACCTTCATTACAAACAGTTACAGCTACAGAACTAGTCAATACATTGAGATTGATAGTTGAATTTTTATTGGTTGAGTGATTTTAAATACCAGACAATTTAGTTAATGTATATATTAATTTTTTTAAAATTTTAAAATGAGATATATCAGTCTTTTATAACTTTAAAACTAGACAAATTAATCCTTACCCACTAACGGTGTCAAATATTTTTTGGCAAAAGGACTTAACATATCCACCGAAAACAAACATCAAAAACTTTTTAGTATTTTTCATTCTTCAAAAATAAATTTATCTAACTTAAAATTTCTTAAGGATTAAGTTGTCATTTTATTTAAGTTATAAAGTCTGTTTGGATAAGTTTATAAGTAATTTTTTTTTTACTTTTAACTTAATTATGAAAAGGTATAATATTAATATCCGGTGCAATTTTTAAAATCAAATTATAGTTTTTTAAGAAACTATTTAAGTGTTTATGCAAAAGTTAAAAAAAATGATCTCTCTCATAATAAATTTTTTTATTACATTTTTTTAAAATAAGCACTTTAATTAAAATTAAAAAATTAAATACAAAATATAAATTATTTTTAATATAAATATTCTTCTATTACCAAAAAAAAGAAGGAAAAACTATAACTACATAATACTATTGAAGGTAATTAACCCCGACATTGTTCCAAAGGATTAACATTTTTAAAGACCCTTCAGCATGCTGGAAAAGCTACACCATATGGTAACTTATATTTTACTAGTCCAATAATTTGAAGGTACCAAGCAATGTAAATGTTGAATTTTAATTTACTTTTTACCCTTTTTGTGCCTCTTCGGTGTCAAATTAACCCACTGTGAAAAAAGGATATACCACATAGATTTTTCTTAGCTAGCCATGACGCAGCATTGCCCTATATATAAATGACACTTTGTATTTATATTTTTATCAAAAAATAAATTATTGGATCTATTAAGATTTCTAAATCATAATAAAATTTTAATATTTATTTTTAAATTTTAAATTAATTAATAAAATACATAACAATTTCTAAATCATACACACACAAAAATATTATAAGATACTATAGCAATTTTTTTAATTAATTAAATGTCTGATGAAATAGATTCGAAAGTACAGGGAATTATATGCTATATGGAATAGTTGTTCATCCCATGCACTATACTTTCGTTTGTATTCTTGTGGAAACATGAATTATAAGGAACCTTCCTGGACAAGACATAACCGGTAAAAATCTTTTGTTCTTGTGTTATGTCTCAATATTTAAAAATTTAATTTGTTAAATGAAAGTAACATCATATACCAATAGCATAAACAACGTGTAGGTTGAATTAGAATCTTCTCCTCTCAAGTACAGACACTTTGTTAAATTATTGCTACATGTATTCATATATTAGATTTATTTTGAACACGATATTTATTAATATTAATTCAATACATATGCCTTCTGTGTTCAACTAGAATACTAAATCCTAATAAACAATAAAAAATAATTTTTTAAACATACTTAAATATACTTAAATATTATTATATGTTAGTATATCTAGTCTTATTATTAACATATATCTTTAAACTGATTTAAAAATAGTACATATATTATTATTTATCAAACAAAAAATATTTTAAATAATTAAAAAATATTAAAAATTTATGTGTTTATATATCTCGTATGATATCATATTCCTTTTTTCATATATCATAAATTTTTTCGTATTAATGTTGAATTGAACATGACTAGAATGCAGCTATAGATATTTACTATGTTTATCTTTAATTAACTCTTACTTGATGATAATATTGGTGCTTTTTTTAATTTATCTATGAATATAATTTATGCCACGATATTAGAAGTGTAACATATTAAATTTCCATCGAGTCCTTTTTGAGACTCAAGGAACCTATTTTGGGATTTAATTTTTAACGTATTATTAGTGTACGTAAAAATATTGTAGATAAAGTGTACATTTTAAAAATAAATTTGATTTCTTAAGATTTAGGATTGTTATTTAAGTTTTAATGGAGACAATTTTTATTAACAGTATGCTTTGCAATGACCATTAACATGAATCAGGATCAATCATTATCACATGTACGGCTTTATTTACCAAAATCAGTGTTCACCCATGGATAGCTTTATGTTGCTTTGTCAAGAGTTAAGAGTCGCAGTGGCCTTAGGGTTTTAATTCAAACGAAGACGGCAATCCAAAGTTATCAACAACAAATGTCGTGTTCAAAGAGGTTTTTAATAATATTTAAGTAAGAATAATATTATTTTCATTTTAATAGCATGTTATGATTTACACTTTTGTACAAATCTTTACTATAGATATAACTAATTTATCTATAACTCTTTTTTTCAAATTTGAAATGAAATGTGTAACAAGGAGCACAACATCCAATGATTTTCTAATGAAGTTAGTAAGATACTAGGTTAATGATTTTCTAATGAAGTTAGTAAGATATTAGGTTGTTGATAAATTTTTATTAGCTTTTTGATATAAAATTTAGGGTAAAATTAACATGCTATTATTACAGTTATATATGTTCTTATTTTTTTATCTCCCTCCTTATAGTTCAAGAATATTATAAACTTCGAACTCTTCTATTCATATTTTACTTTGAATAAAGATAAAACAACATATTTAATACGTTTATTATATAACGATGATGATAGTATTATACTAAATTTAAAAAATATATGATTATAAAATATTATTTTTAATTTAACTTATCAAATTTAAATATAAGTCCGTGCATCGCACGAGTTTAACACTAGTTTTTATATACAAATTAAACATCTAAAACATAGTTACTTTACATTCACTTTTAAATAGTCATTAAAACTAAAAAATAGCGTATTTAGTTAAGTAAATATATAAAATATTTTATATTGTTATATCAAAATTAATCTATTGGCTGTTTCTGTTTTGTTATTGTTGCTGTTATAACATGTTTTTTAGTTTGGTTTTATGAACTTGGATTGGCTATTGAAGCCTTAGCTTGTACTCTTTCTCTTCATCCGGTTTTGAGTGTCGTGAAATCAGCAGAAATTGTGCATATACCTATTTTTATGTTAATTATTTTGGGATAATAAAAACCAGCTTATTGATAGGAAAAAAGAGGTTTAATTTGATCTGTAAATGAAGATGGAATATATGTGTAGTTTGTAGTTGTGACTAGGTTTCAACCCACAGAGTTATTGATACTACTTTACTTGCACATTATACTCTGTCATTACTGTTTTGTCATCACAATCAACATCATTAGTTAAGAAGAAAAAATATGACCATATATATATATATATATATATATATTAAAAAACTTTTATCCTTTTCAAATTTTAAAATAATTCGTTTCCTTTATTTTTAAAATTCATAACTCATATCCTTTTTTAAATTAAAAAATACTATGTTTTCTTAAAATTCAAAATTTTCCAGTCACCAAAAAAAAAAATTCAAAATTTTCTTCTCTTTTAAAAAATACTATATTTTCTTAAAAAATCAAAATTTTAAGTACTCATACTCATCACTTATAAGTATATTAATTTTTCCCTGATA
Source organism: Arachis duranensis (assembly GCF_000817695.3). Lineage (NCBI taxonomy): Eukaryota > Viridiplantae > Streptophyta > Magnoliopsida > Fabales > Fabaceae > Arachis > Arachis duranensis. Next base: position 12,221,777 of record NC_029773.3, on the reverse strand, counting down.
TTTAAATCTATAGATATATACCTATCTTGTATTTGTCTTATCTTGCTCTAATTTAAAATCTAATTTGATTTATAGTTTTTTTTTAGAAAATTTATAACGCATGAATATAAAAAATTGAATTGAACTAATTAATAGTTTCAAACAAATTAAGTACTTCAGAAATATAATTAAGTAAAAATTAAAGATAATCTTAAATTGTTTATAACTACACATAATATATAAAAAGTTTAATTATTTTGTTGGTCTTTATAATTTTGTGAAATTTTTAATTAGACCTCTATACTTTTTTTTTCCTTTTAATTGAGTCTCTGTATGTCAATTAGGTCACTCTTAGCAATAATTGACTTAATTTTATAGGAACCTAACTAAAAAAAATATTGGTGTCGGGACCCAAATAAAAGAAAAAAAAAAGTATAGAGACTCAATTAAAAAAAAATATAGAAACCTAATTAAAAATTTTATGAAACTACAAGACCAATAGAGTAATTAAACTTATATAAAAATAAACAAATTTTACACATAAATAACACAAGTATACATATCCAACCAATAATTAAAAATACTCGCTCAATTTATTAAGATGGAACAAGGCTAATCGGTTGGATCAGTTCAAATTATCATCCCTATTTAAAGTTAAAAGGCTCATAAAATAGTTACATATTTATTCTTATAATAAAAGCTCTATAAAGACCAACTATCGATCAATCTCCACTCACCCCTTCATTCACAAACACAAACCCTCTTTCACAATGTCTGGTCTTGCGATTCTTTTCTTCCTCTTTATTTTTCTCTAACTTTTTGATATCGCTCTTGTTTTAATGAATACTTTGAGTCTAAGGACTTAAAATTATGTTGTAAATAAGTATTTGTTTGGACTAGCTACTTTTAATTAAAGTGAGTAGTAGTTGTTGAATACCAAACAAACAAAGATACAACGTTCAAATAGTTTTTCTCATTAAGATAAGAAACAATAATATGTAACTTTAATTATATAGTTTAATAGTTACCACCACATATCAATTATAGCAACTCTAACATAACAAATTAAATACACAATTATATCTCTCTTTCCTTTACCTAACAAATTAAAATGACGAAGCGACAGGGTTAGGTTATTACTCTATAATTGGCCTGCCAATTACTTACAAACATCACCGTTAAATAGATAAAAATAAATCACATCTTTGAGTAACGAACAAATAGTAGTAAGATAACAATTAATCAATTAATTAATTAATTAATATAATAATACGACTGTAACTTGCATCTACTTCCATATTATTTTGTTATTTTATTTCTATGAACCAAACAACAAATTGGATTGACCGTCAAAAATACTTTGCGCGACAACATTACATTAAATTTTTATTGCTAAATTGTTGCAGCTGCTTAGGAAATTACTCTAACTAGTTGCGTGACCCTTGACGTATATAATTCTCACTTTTTTGAGTATTTGTTTTTTGGGTAAATTACATTTTTTTGTCTTAAAGTTTGACAAAAATTTTAAAAATATTTTTAATTTTTATTTTGTTTTAATTTTATCTCAAAAACTTTCAATTTGTATCAAATATATTTTTGACAACTAAAATTTTAAAAAATTTAAAACTAATTTAACAATAATGTATAACAATTATATTTGATTTGCTTATATTAAAGGTTGTTTTTTATGTAATTGTTGTAGAATTAGTTCTAATTTTTTTAAAAAATGAGCCGTTGGGAATATTTGATGTAAATCGAAAAATTTTAAGAGAAAATTAAAACAAAATAAAATTTTTTAAAATTTTTATCAAATTTTAAGGACAAAAATATACTTTGCTCTTATTTTAAAATTAGGTATTAGATATTATGATATGGATGTCCATGACTTCTTTCACAATATGGACGACTCATTTTTTCAATTTTGGGAGGTTCATATTATTAAGAGAGATTTTATTTAATGAGATTTAAAAATAATGCCTCTTGTATGTAAGTGTATAAAGTATATAAATAGAGTAGTGTGATCTGAGAAGAAAAACACACACAATATTAGTATAAAACACTTCTCCCTATATATATGTACGCTCTGAAAGAGTGAATTATCAAAAAAAAAATATATGAATTATTTCAATTATATTGAGATAATAATGTTAGAGAATATTAATATTAAAATTTTTTATTTATATTTTTTTATTTTATATTTATTTCTTTCTCCTGATTTATTTATTTCACAACATTAGATAATAAGTAACGAAATTTTTATTTGATTTTTGTATTATTGTATAATATGAGTTTTTTTTTTACAATGATATTTTTTATTAAATAATTTAAACAATAAATATTTATATTAAAAGTAATTTATAAATAAGTTATTTTGTATTTGATTTTTTAGTTTTGAAAATACTTATTTTAGGAGAAGATTGATAAAAAAATTTCTGAGAGAAGTAATTTTTTTTTATTTTTCCATAAGCACTAAAATATCTTAGTAAAAAGTTATAATTTAATTTTAAAAATTATACCAAATAATAATACTATATTTTTTTATAAATTAAAAATTAAAAAAAATTAACTTATAAACATATTCAAACGCACCCTTAGTTCATTTTCTTTGAGCAAATGTTCATTAATTTAGTGAGATTGAATATACATGTACATTTTTTAGGTTAAATTAATTATTTCAATTTCAATAATATAAATAATTATATCTCTAACCACTATCATAAACATTAATGTAAAACTCTTGAAAAAAAAACTCATTTGTAAAAAGATTTATCTATGTATGTAAAAGTACGTTATTAAAAAATATGAATATGAACTCGTTCATTACCATAAAAATAAGTAAATTCTTATCAGTTAATTGGAGTTCATTAATTAGATATTAGTTTTCTGACTTAGTCAGCAAGAAACTTAGTTATATATAAGACAAGGACAAGAAAATGAAAGACAATAACGCGAGTGCCGTGGATTTTCCTATTCCCCTATTCTTTTTAACCTTATGCTTTTATATAAAAAAAAATATATTTTCTTCTATGTAATTAAGAAAGTAAATAGAGAGGTGCACTACAAAAAAAAATGTTAAATATCGTTAAATTTAGTGGTAAATTTATCAGTAAATTTGGTAATAAATTCGTCGAATAAAAAAATTACCATTGGTTTAGTTTTCTGATGATAAATTCACCGATAATAATTGAAGGAAAAAAAATTGGTACGGTCATTATCGTCGGATTTACTAACAAAAATCCGTTGATAATCCGAATTAGTAGAACGTTGTATTTTGGTCATTCGTAAAGTGTTACCGTCGAATTTATCTGCCGGTAAATTAAATGGTAATCTTGCCCTAAATTCGAATTGCGAATCCTCTTTCCTTCATTTCTGAACTACTCTCTCTAACCTTCTACTTTCTCTCTCACTCTCTTTCTCTCTCTCTCCCACAAAGTACATCCGACAATCCCTCCACCAACACCAGCCACCATCAATAGCGTTCAAAGATTGCATGAACTTCTTGCGTAGCGTTGGTCACTCTATCGCTGCTGTTTATGTCGCTTCTGCCACTGTTGCTTGTGTCGCCGGAGCTGCCTTCTTCCTCCCTTCAGATATGTTGTCCTTCTTCTTGTTCTAATTATTTTTTAATTTAAAAAAAACTAATTCAACCCTACCGGTTAGTCGTCGCTGCCATTTCGCCGTCTGTGCTGTCACCACACTAGAAAAATTCTCTGCGCCGTCATGATCTCCAAATAACTCAACAATTAGTTTTGAATAGTTAAACCCTAAACCCTAAATTATCTAATTTTAATTTGTTATGTATTAGAAAATTTGCAATTAGGATGTTTATATTAAAATTTTAACTATTTTTTAAATAGATTTAGGATTTTTTTAATTTTATTTTGATTTAGGATTTTTAAAATTATGTTTTGATAATTCTATGTTTGAAATTTTATTTATAATTTTGATTTTGAATTTTATTTTGATGATTCTGTGTTTATTATTCTGATTTCTGTTTATTATTTTGATTTCTATTTATTATTTTAATTTCTATTTATTATTTTGCAAATGTAAGATCCCAACTGTATTATTTTAATTACTATTCTGGTGTTGTTTGAGTTAATTCTTTTTGAGTTAATTAGTTGATTGTTGTTAATTGTCTGAGTTAATATTAACTTGTTTATTATCTGAGTTAATTATTGACTTATTATTTATTGTTGTTAATTTTTCAAGTTTATTATTATCCAAGTTAATTATTTTCTTAGTTAATTAGTTGATTATTGTTAATTGTCTGAATTAATCTTAACTTATTTATTTTCTGAGTTAATTATTGATTTATTGTTTATCATTGTTAATTTTTTAAATTTATTATTATCTGAATTAATTATTTTTTAAGTTAATTAGTTGATTGTATCTTAACTTGATTATTTTTTGAGTTAATTATTGACTTATTATTTATTCTTGTTAATTTTTTAAATTTATTATTATCTGAGTTAATTATTTTTTGAGTTAATTAGTTGATTGTTGTTAATTATATGAGTTAATCTTAACTTATTTATTTTTTTAGTTAATTATTGACTTATTATTTATTGTTGTTAATTTTTTTAATTTATTATTATCTGAGTTAATTAGTTGATTGTTGTTAATTGTCTGAGTTAATCTTAATTTGTTTATTTTCTGAGTTAGTTATTGACTTATTGTTTATTGTTGTCAAGTTTCTAAGTTTATTATTATATGAGTTAATTATTTTTTAAGTTAATTAGTTTATTGTTGTTAATTGTCTGAATTAATCTTAATTTGTTTATTTTCTGAGTTAATTATTGACTTATTGTTTATTATTGTCAATTTTCTAAAGTTATTATTATTTGAGTTAATTACTTTTTGAGTTAATTAGTTGATTATTGTTAATTGTTTGAGTTAATCTGAATTTATTTATTTTTTGAGTTAATTATTGATTTATTGTTGTTAATTTTTTAAGTTTATTATTATCTGAGTTAATTATTTTTTAAGTTAATTAGTATTGTATTTTTTTATTTATAATTTGTTTAGAAGTTATTAAATTTAAATATTTAAAATTATATATTAGTGTTTAAACAAATTTAAAATATTAAAATTAAGTTTATATACCTAAGTTAAATTTATCGGTAATTTTTAATTTAATTATTAATTAATAATTATTATCGACAGATTTATTGGATAAAAAATATGACAGTATAAATTATCAGCAGAAATTTTTTGACGATAATTAGTGTCGGACGAAAAAATTCATCAATAAATAATTACGAACGAGATTTATTCCGTCAAATTTATTTTGACAGTAATTTTGTCCATAAATATATTACCAGTAGATTTTTTGATAAATTAATCAATAAAATAAATAATATTCAATATTTTTTTGTAGTGATAATAACTTTTTTCTTATATTTTCTTTCTTAATTTATTACTATTTTTAATTACATGAATATATGATATCTCTCTCGAAAAAAAAAACAATCAACTACTTTTTCGTCATAAATTTGATTTGATTTACTCATTTTGTAAAAAAATAGAGTTACTTAAATACCTAAATATATGTCAAATTTAATAATAAAAAATAAATAAAATATAAGAATAAAAAAATAAATACCAATAAAGTGTATGAAAATCTAGGTGTTAATTAATAATATAATCTATGATGCACAGATATTAATATAGATATAGATATAAAACATGATACGATACAATACACGTAAATATATGAATTTTAAAATTTTATAAGATATGGGAACACAACATATATAAAATAAAATTGGACACATTGACATGTGATAGTATTTAAGTGTGTTCAAATATATTCAAAAAATTTTTTTTTATTAAAACAGTTAAATACAACAGATATTCGTACAAACAAATATAGATAAATATTGTATTTAAAATATATCTGATACGTAAATATAATAATTCAGCAAAATATTCATACTTGATACTTGGTAGTAAGATATAACTAACATTATTTCGCTTTCGTGACCAAGTTTGATCCATACGTTGTGTTAATATAGCTAGATACTATTTTACTTTTATTTGACTAAATATGATTGATTCAAATGAATAATTATTGATGATATCGCAATCAAAATGAATTATTGATGCCATACAAAAAGGAATTATTGGCAAACAGATTCAACATATACAGTAAACTTCACTTTTCGGTGTCTTTCGTTACAATAAGTAAACGAAGTTTCGTAGGTAAGTTTAATTTGTATGTACAGTATTCAAATTCTTTCTTAATTAAGTCATAGAACTGGGAATTTTCTTTTGTATGGTAATGATCATATGAAAATTTATCAGCATAGTGTGTTTGTTCAAACTATTATTTTGAGATAAGTTTCGTAACAATGACAAATATAATGAATAAAATAACATCATTTGTTGATCTATTTTTGATCTTTCTGTATTCATCTTTTACATCATGAATAAAATCCTACTTTAGAACCAAAAAAAATGACAAATATAATATTTCATGGCTTTCAATATGTGTATTTGATTTTTTTGTCGGTTGGAATTTATAATAATAATTCAAAAATAAATATTAAATATTTTTATCATATATATATTATGAGAATTAAGGTTGTCAAATTCGTGAGTCTAAATAAATTTGTAGAGCTCACTTAGACTCGACTCGCAAATTAATTCAAATTTGTATGAATTTACTTATTATGAAATATATATATATATAGTAAATGTCTAAAATGGTCCCTAAATTTTAAATCGCTATTCAATTTTAAAATGACCAATTAAATTTCTGAAATTCGAAAAAGTACATCTCCATTAGTCCCTTGCAGAAGTGCCGTCTAAACATTGATGATGTGGCATTCCAGCTGTATGCTGATGTATACCAAACTTGAATTTGATTCAAATTGGTACTTGAAATTTCTTAATAATATCCAAATTAATCCATTTTCAATTATAAAACCCTAATCCCCAAATTATTGTCTTCTCTTCTTCGATCTCTCAGCTGTCTTCTTCTCTTCTTCGTCCTTTCCGCTATCTTCCAGTTCATATTTATCCTGAACTACAACATCACACTTACCTAAAAACTATTTTAATTACAAGTTAATGTGGTTGGATTAATTTTAGGTTCAACACAGATTTAAATTATATGTATTCTTGCAGGTTCGTCCATTAAGCTAAAATATATTTTCCAACTTTTAAGAAGGTAACTATTGTCATCATCTTCAAGGTCTTAATATCACTTTCTAAGTTTGCCATTTTTCAATTGAACTCATGCAAATTTTTTTGTGAAATGGGTATTGCACAAACTGGTTCTTCACCTCCATCAACCCAACAGAAAAAATTACAATGGATTCCATACTGCAAAGTAAAAAACGCAGGTGAATCCAAACTCAAAGTGAAACTATCTTAACATTTTCTTTAAAACCATAACCTTACCTCATAGTTTGGACAACCATAAAATAGTCTATCAGAATTCTCTGTCGTCGTTGAGTACTTCAACACCATCCGAAGTCTGCAATTACAGAAAACAGCGTTCTTACCTCCCATGTTGCACATTCTTTTGCTGCCATAAGGTCTCCTTACAGAGTTAGTTGTTCCTACTTGAGCTACTTTGCCTTATCTCCCCACCACCCATCATCACTCATGCAGACGAGAAAATAAGATGAACTGGAAGATAGTGGAGAGGCTGAAGAAGAGAAGAAGATAGCGGAGAGGTCGAAGAAGAGAAGATGACAGCAGAGAGATCGAAGATGAGAAGACAATAATTTAGGGATTAGGGGTTTATAATTGAAAATGGACTAATTTGAATATTATTAAGTAATTTCAGGTACCAATTTGAATCAAATTCAAGTTTCGTATACATCATCATACAACTGGAATGCCACATCATCAGCGTTTAGACGGCACTTCTGCAAGAGACTAACGGAAATGCACTTTTTCGAATTTCAGGAATTTAATTGGTCATTTTAAAAAGTTAAGGACTAAATTAAATAGTGATTTAAAATTTAGGGACCATTTTGAGCATTTATTCTATATATATATATATATTTATTTATATATTAAAACAAATATTTTAAAACACACATTTAAATCCTTTATCATTATGCTTTTGCAATTAGTACATTATAAAAAACACACAATTAAAAATTCTAATAAATTAAATCTAATTAAAATCTTCTAATATCTTCATTTTTTATGACATGAATATCATCTTCACTGAACATTGAACCATAGTCAAAATTCAAAGAACATATACTATCATTGTAATTTACTAATTTTGCAATCCTAAAAACAATAAAATTTATATAAACATTGAACATTATGTATATAAACATTCTGAAACAACTAAAAAATAACAACTATAAACATTAAACCTCAAATAAACATATCACATACACAGATATATTTGAATGGTGTAAAATAACGGCAGCCAACTGCAAAGGAGAACCAGCACAAAAGCGAGCAGAGACTCATCATAGTCGTGTAATGCAAAGACGGAGTCGCAAAATAGAGATGTCAGGGAGCCAGAGAAAGAAACAACAAGTGGCGGCGAAGCAAAATAGAAGCAGAAAGAAGAAGTAGGTGGACAGTGGCGAACGGTGGTAGCTAGGTGGACGGTAGAAGAGCAAAGCAAAAAAGAGTAGTAAGCAAGATAATTAGACCAAGAGACGAGTATAGTAGATGTAAGTGCGAAACAGAGTAGAAGTAGAAGAATCTAGCGGCAGCGCTATAACAGCGACAAAACGATGGCAATACTGTGGTTGACAATAGCGAATAATGCCAATGATAGTTGGAACTGGAGAGAGTGAGAAACAACGCCGCTGAGAATGAGAGAGACCAGGACTGAGGAGTGCATCTTCATGTAAAAGTCTACGGATTTTTCCTTTTTTTTTGTTGGGGGGCAAAACGACACTATTTTGGGACATTAAGGGGGACACAACATAAATTCACAAATTGATTCTTGGACTCATTAGTTTGACAGAGTTTGTTTGAATCCAGTCGAGTCTTGTCAAGTTTACTCAGAGCCGAGTTTGTGTTCAAATTAACTTAATTCCACCACCTAAACTCGTAAACTCGTAAACTTGTAGGGGTTAACTTGTGAGTTTGACAACAATATGAGAATATATAATAAGAAAAGTGTCTATTTATAATATCATAGTGATAAAATCAATTTAATGTCAAACTAAATAATATAATGTTTGAGTTACTCATCATAACAATTCTGTTAGCCTAGGTGGTAAAAATGTTAAAATGTATAGTTAGATAATTTATTTACCATAGATAGTTCCTTTCACTATCGTATATAAGCAAATTTTTTGTAAAGTGTTAGATATGATTTACCAAACTAACAAAAATCAGTTTTATTTTTTAAATTTACACTATATTAATATATAATATCCTAAATATAATCTAATAGTCATCCTTAAACTCAAAAGACAATTTGATTTTATAATTTATTTAAAAGCATTGTAATAAGAAAACTAAAAGTAATATGTAAATAAAATTCTTAGGAGCAAAATGGCTGAGAGACATAAAATATAAGTAGAATTACGATAAGAGAATTGCCCCCATAACTTGGGATACCGATGAAACTACCAAAATTTAAGGTGTAAATGGAACCACAAAAAACTTAGAGTGCAAGTAAAACTGTCAAAAACAAAATATAAATAAAATTGTAGAAATTTGGAGTAACAAAAGGTGTATTGTTGGAATTGAAAACTTGGAAAGAAAAATAAAACTACTTTCATAAAAGAGTTTGGAATAACAGATAAGTGCAAAGAGTTCAAAAAAGATATAATGACTTTGATACCATTTTAGAATTTAAGGTATAGACAAAATTTTGGAGAGTAGGTAGAACTGCTGGAATTTGGGATGCAAACAAAACTATGTAAGCTTGGTGTTATTGGTTACAAAATAAGTGTTGAAAAGGTGATAGACTTGAGTTTAAAAAAAATAAGACGACATAGATAAATGTAAAAATAAAAAGCCACCAAGACGGATGAAGATCAAAGCATTAGAGCGTAATCAAATAATATATAGGAGCAATAGAAACATGAATGGAACTTGTTTTTTTAGATAATTTGAAAAAATAATCTCAAAATGCTCAAAGATAATACCAAAACTTTGATACCATGTTAGAGTTTATAATAATAACTCAAGAATAAATATCAAATATTATTGTTGGTTACAAAATTAGTGTTAGAAAGGTGATAGATTTGAACTTAAAACAAAAATAGAGGACATAAAATAAATATATATAAAAAAAAGAGGATCGCCAAAACGGATAAAGATTAAAGCATTAGAACTTAATCAAACAGGAACGACAGAAACACAAATGAAACTTTTTTTTAAGATAATTTGAAAAAATAATCTCAAAATGTTCAAAGATGATACCAAAATTCTAATACCATATTAAAATTCATGATAATAACTCAAGAATAAATAACAAATATTGTTGTTATATATGTTGTGGATACAATAAGGAGTGTTTATTTAAAGTTGAGGATACAATCTAATCATAATGATAAAATCAACCTAATATCAAGTTAAGTAAATATAAAATCAATCTAAGATATACCTAGATACTATACTAATATATAATATCTATACTAATATATAATATCTTACATATATTCTAAAAAGAACAATGGATATAACTATGCATACACACACGGAAAAATTAGCTATAGAGAATTGATGTAAGAATCTCAGATTGCCTCTTTTATTACTACTAGAATTTTTGGGATTATCAACAAAAATATCATAATAAAATTTTTACTGAAATTATATTCATGAATTATATTATTCAAGAAATTGAATTGTAAATTTGGACATCACACATGATAAGTGCACATAAAATCAAAATATAAGATTTGGAAATCAGTATCACTCGATAATTTTTTTTAGATAAAAAAATAATCAAAACAAAAAAAATAAAAAAATTGAGTATATTTGATACATATCTCTAAACATAGAAATATATATTGAAACTAAGTTTTTTTGTATTATGTTTAGTCATAGTAAATAGAGTTCAAAAACTCTTTTTATCTCATATTTGATTTGAATGGACAAGACACAAAGATATAAAAAAAATACCAAATCTGTTGTTTCTAATTAAAAGAATTAAAAAATTTTTCGACGTATATTTTGTTTTTCTATCCTAGTAGCAATAACACTCACACACTGTCAGATCCCAACTTCCTCCTATTGCCACCATACGCACTCTACCAATCTTTTCTCATTTTGCCTTCATCCTCTTATTTTCGAACTTAAAATATCGATCTATTCTTTTTCTACCACTTCCAAACTTGCTATTACTCTTTAACTATGTCTTTTTAATCTCATCACCTCTATTTTAATTTTTTTTTTCAAATATAAGAGTTAAAAAAGAGAGAAAAGAAAAAAGAAGAGTGAAAGAGAAGAAAAGTAGTAGTAAAAGAAGAGTAATAAAAATAATGTAAAATTATTAAAGTTATTTTAGTAAAAAAACTAAATAAGATGAAAGGATATGAACACTCTTAACTTATAATCATAGATTTTTTTTGGTTAAATTACACAGTTGGTCCCTACACTTTTAGTGAAATTGCAAATTGGTCCTTACGCTTTAAAAGTTAGTAATTAAGTCCCTAAAGAGAATTAAAATTTGTGATTTAGTCCCTACCGGTCAAAAAGTGTTCATTTAATAGAATATTTTCAGAATATGCTGAGAATATTTTGTTAAATCAAACACTTTTTGAACGACGGGGACTAAATTACAAATTTTAATTATCTTTAAGGACCCAATTATTGTAAACCATGATAAATTAGTAGATAATTAGTCGATAAATTAGTTTTTAATAAGGAAAATTAGAAATGTGAATATTATATTAAATTAGAATAAAACTCATCGAAACAAAAATTTTGACACTAATTTCAAAGAAATCGGTCCAAAATTAGACCGAACAGACCAAACCGGTTAAACCGAATCCAAACAGGACATGTGGGCCCAAACCAACCCAAAAGAACATTAAATGAAACCCAAACATTTCCCCTTTCACTACAAAATTCTTGTTTATTTGTGGTAGTCTTTTAGTGGGTGTTATTATAAACCTCCATAATATATTTTAATAGTGACAATTTGTAAAACTCCTCTAAATTATATTAACAATAACTCCCATAGATCAATCAATACTAAAAACATTTCTAGCCCAAATAAATATTAGCCCATAACAAAAATTGAAAAAAAAAAACATTCAGAAGAGGGGGCTTCGAGCGATTGCAAGAAAGAGAGAGAGAGAGAGTGGGAGAGGGACCTCTGTGAAACCCTAAAATCTCGATCTCCCTGCCGCCGCCATTCATCTCCTTACCGCCGTCGTCTCCTCCGTCAAAGCGTTGCCGGTGCAGAGTTATGAATGGAGGACGAGATGATCGTGGAGCCTATGAATTTGTTGACCTCTCAGAGTGACAATTTCATTCAGATTGTTGAGGTAATGCTTTAAATCTTCTGCTTCTGCGTCGTCTTCCACTGCGGATTGTGCCACTGGTTCTGCTTTTCCTCTGGTGGCTTAAAGCACTCAAAGTGCGGTTTGGGCGTGGATTCGGTGTTGTGGTTTGGGCGCAGATTTGGTGGTGCTAGCTGAGGAGATCAAGAAGGCGAGCTAGCTAGTCTCTATAAGCTTCGAGTCGAGTCAAGTTTTATGTCATGTCGAGTCATTACAATTAGGATTTGTTCCTAATTTTTTCTTGTTCTTTGCTTTCTTCAATTTTTCAAAATTTTTCAAAGATATTAGTTTCTGTGATAATTTGATGATATAGTTTTGGCAAAGTTATACACAAATTCTGTTTTTTATGTTCTAATGTACTTTTCTCTTCTGTAAATTTTTCAGGTCAAGGCAAAGAATTTGATATAGATTTTGTTAAGTTGATTTGATATATTATAAAGGTGAAGAGACATAAATGGAAAATTGTTATTCTCTATTGAAATTTTTGGTTTTTTCTTGAAGTAAAAAGGATGTTAGGGTTCATAGTTTGAAAGCGAAGTATATAATAAATTTCTTTCTTGTATGCAACTTTGTACTGTGTTTGATTCAGTATCATCATAAGAGCTTTTGGCTTTCTTTCAGGTGCAAGATCCTTGAGGTACTGAAAAATTGGCCTGAGAGGAGTATTCAAGTTATTGTTGTCACAGATGGCGAGCGAATTTTAGGACTCAGAGACCTTGGATGTCAGGTATTCGTTCCTTGATTTACTATAACTACTAGACTCCTATCATTCTATTTTATCTGAAGCTGTTACTTTTTAGTATATAGATACATTAATTCAATGAAAACATGATATATAGTAAAATAAGTAACTTAGGCTTCATATAGTTTATGTTAGATGCGTTTCATTTCAGGGAATGGGAATTCCTGTTGGAAAATTGGCTTTGTACACAGCACTAGGAGGGCTTCGTCCATCAGCAGTTTGCATTTTCAATCTTCTACTAACATTTTTCTTCTCATTATACCATTATATATGTCTCATTATAACATTACATACATGCCTTGATATCTGCATATCACTTTCATTTGCATTGATATGAAGTGATTTTGATGATATCTGGTTTCTATATAGGAATATTCTGAACTTCTGAGTGAGTTCATGGCTGCTGTAAAGCAGAACTATGGGGAAAAAGTTCTTGTGCAGGTTGTGAATTTTAAACAAGTTTTTATGATGTTATGAACCTGAATCATTCAATTGAGTTTCTGTTACCTTAAAATGTTTTTTCTACAGTTTGAAGATTTTGCAAATCACAATGCTTTCGAGTTGCTTGCGAAATACGGCACATCTCACCTAGTCTTCAATGATGATATTCAAGTACTATAATTAAAGCATTGAACTTTGGCCGACCACACTTTCCTATTCCTTGGTGCTGGCGAGGTAACAAATTGACTATCATAAAAGCTTGCTGACACAGTAGTCTTATGTTGATTTATGGAGTGAATTTTAAATTACAATCTATGGGGTTGTTCTATTTCTTTGTGCAGACAAAGAAACCAATAGAAAAAACTCGCAAGAAGATATGACTTGTAGACTCAAAGGTAGTTGAAAAACCATGATAATACACTACTTTTTAGTACAAGAAGATTGTAAAAAACTAAACTATGGTTAATCAGATCCATTTTATCGACTCTATTTTGCAGGTATTTTCTATCAATTTTTTTAGTGAGTGGGGTGATGAGCCAGGTGAGTGTAGTTATAGAACATTTTTCTTGGAGCGTAGAAACAGGGACATTATGAAAAGGCAGAACCGTGAAGTTTTATTCAGCGGAATTATCACTGCCATTGGTATTAGCTTACATAATTTTCCTGAAGGAATGGCAGTGTTCCTTGGGTCCGTGAAGGTAATAAACCTCAATTTTGGTGTTATTGTTGCATGTTATTGCTTTAATATTGTAACTTTATGCCATTAATTCTTCTTTATATGTAATTATGTAGGGCCTTCAGGTTGGTTTTAACCTTGCATTAGCCATTACTTTGCACAATATCCTAAAGGTATTTTTATTATATTTTACCTTATAATATAATCTTAGTGTTCTATTAATAAATTCCTTATAATATAATGCAAAATCACTTTCTGCAAATACTAGCCTTGTTTGCAATGGAAACTCCTGTGAGCTTGGATGCCGAGGACATCAGAAATGAAAAGGTAAGTCTTATAAGTTTAAGCCTCGAAATTGAGATTATGAGCTAAGTTTTATGATTCAAGATCACTAAAGCTCCAAGAGTTTAGGTGAACTCTAGAGTTTGATAACCTTTGAACTTGCTAATGATGCTTTATTAATTGATCAATTCTATTCAATGATTACACTTAAGATTGTTGTCTCAAACTCAGGTGAAGGTTCTTAAATCAATGAGACCAATTCAATTAGAAGATGTTGTTGTTGGTCAATATAAGGGCCGTGCTTTTCATTGACAATGCAAGATGGGATGGAGTTCCTTTTCTCATGAAAGCTAGCAAGGCTCTCCATACTAAACGGTATTAAATATTTCCTTTCCAATTTTTTTGGGTTGCCGACAACATTATTATTTCTTAATTATGTCTATATAGATTTGGGGTTAGTGATACTTGATAAAACCCATTTTTTGGAGTCAAATATAAAAATCTTCTATGAAAACTTAAATTTATACACCTACAGTATAAATTGATGGCATATATGGATTTGTATGAGACCATATCCGATCAAATTGACTTTGGTGCTTTATATGCCAACTTCTTGGGGTCATATATAAAACTTTGAGAATTTAGTTGTATATGGATATCTGATTACCATAAAAGGGCAACCCGGTGCACAAGCGTCCCGCGTTTAACGCAGGGTCCGGGAAAGGGCCGCAACCAAGGTTGTAATGTACGCAGCCTAACCTGATAATTATATCAGTGGCTGTTTCCACGGCTTGAACCCGTGACCTTGAGGTCACGTGGAGACAACTCATCCGCTGCTCCGAGGCTCCCCTTCGGATATCTGATTACCATAAAGGAATTAATAAATTATCATCCAAATATATATATATATATAATTAAATATAATATATTATAATTAAACTCAAATTTTTTTTGTAAAATGTTTACTGAAGATAATTGAATATAATATAATTGAGGTTTTTTTGTAAAATGTTTACTGAAGATAATAAGGTATATATTGCGATATGCGTGCATTACATTTCAGACAAAATTAAATGTTTCCATCACTGATCAAATACTGATTATAATTTATATAATTAAGTCAACTAATGTCAGAAATTAGTTTATGTACTAATTTGCCCTGTTTTCCTTCTACAGGAAAAAGATTCTATGCTCATCGAGTTTGTTTAGTCAAGTCAGATATATTTCGAGCAAGGTTTGATGGTGGTTACAGGGTAGGCCTTGATTATTCTTGAAAATTTTTTATAAGTTATTTTTTTTCTTTTTAATTATGTATGAAGTGCAGATTAACTGTGATTAAGCTCCTTTTTTTTCCTTGTAAATATTCAAATATAAACTTAATATGAAGTGCAAATTTATGGAAGATTATCATATAGTTATGATTCTAGGATAATGTTACCTTAGCTAGTGTAATATTATCTTGCTTTTGGTTGAGCTGATTTTAGTTTAATTTATACTAAGAATTTCGTGCTGGGATATCTTTGTTTTGTACTTGGAATTTTGTAAATCCACTACCAAGAATCATACTCTATCAATGTATTAATATTTCAATTATTTACTTATATTTGTATAGTTATGGTTAGTTAATATGATTAGTAATGTGGCTTGCTATGAACCTCTTTTTTGGCAGTGCTCAAAATTAGGAATAGCAGTCTGGTAGTGGTTTGCCGTTGTTCAGTTTGTGGCCCTTTTTTTTTAATTTGAAAATGAACTTTGTGGGGGGTTTTAAACCGCCACAAAAATGAAAAAAAACTGCCAGCACAGAACAGCAAAAAAAAAACCGCCACTAAAACACGTTGTGGCGGTTTTTAAAAACTGCCACAAATAAGCTCGTGGCACCTCCAATTTTGGAGGTTTCAGAAACTGCCACAATTCGTTTTGTGGGGGTTTAAAACCGCCACAAAACACAAAAAACCGCCACAAAATGGCAAGAATCTTGTAGTGTTTCTCCCCGTATACACGTTCCAGCGAGCAGAGGGAAGGGGAGAACGAGAAAACGTTCCAACCCTTACAGTAAAATTAATTCGCCGTAACTTCTCCGTCCGAGTTCCGATCGCCGCACTGTTTGCGGCCACGCATTCACCGCGTCGAGCTCTACGTTTCTACCAGAACAATTTCATAGGTAACCCACTATTTCATCTCAGCCTCTTCTCCAATTTTTGGAAAATTAGTGGAGATATTGAATTTCTTTGTTGTTTGATGTTTTAGGATCCAATTAGTTTGACGAAAATATTCACTCTTGCTTATGTGAAGCTTCGGTAAGGTGAGGATACGATAATTCTATTTTAATTTCATTGAATTTGAACTTTGAGTATTAAATTAGATATATATGTGTTATAAATGTGTATTAGGTTGAGAATAAATAATTGGAGTTTGAAATTGTGAATACTAAAATTTGGAGGAAGCTGATTAGTTGAGGTTTTGAGGGCTGTGTTCTTTTTAAGAAAATTGTCTTGGATAATACTTGGGAATCGGCCAAGGTATGGTTTAGGTTTCTTGCATTTAATATATAATATTCTGTGAAAACTTAGGCTAGATGACCATAGGATAAGTTGGATTGCATGTGTATATTTAATACTTAGTATCCTATTGATGAACATGGTTGGTTTGGTACTTGTTGATTAATTGGTGATTTAGTGAATTATTGATTTGAGGTATAACTATTGTGGAGGTTGTTGTGATAATGAGGTATTTTGTGTTAAAAGCATAGGATTTGTGAACTATAATTCTTAGTTGAATTTTGGTTGTTGGATTTAAATATTATATGAGTATAATTGTTGATCTGAGGTAGATTTATTGTGGTGATTGTTATGATGATGAGGAAGGGTATGTTGAATTGAAAAGAATGCAGGTTTGGACCCGAAAAGGGTGGCAAAGTCCGAGTTTTAGAGAAGACGCTGCCGAAATTTTATAAAAATTAGAGATTTTGTTTATATGATTATTTAAAAAGATTTAGATTAAAAGGGTATATGGTTTGATTTTGAGTTATTAAAAAAATGAGTCTGTTTTAAGTTTGATTCATTTAGAAATGAATGAATTATGTTTTGAATTGGAACTATTGATGGATGAAATGGGAGGTGTGATAATGAAGGATAAGGATTGAATATGACTGATGTATGATGATGAATTAGATGCGATTGAAAATAATGTGGATGTTGATGAATTATAATTGAATTATTTATATGGCTTATGAATTTGAATGATATGAGATACAAGATTCTCTGGGTAAAGTACCGTGGCTTGCCACCACGTGTACCAGATTGAAAACTCGATACTCTGTTGACCCTACGACGTAAGGGTGACCGGACACTATAAATTCCCGGGAATGTTACCCCAATTGAGCAATATTGATTATTTGAGAAAAAGTTATGCATTGACTCTTGAGGATGCACGTCAAGGGACAGTCTAAGATTTTCAGACTTGTCGGGTTGGCTGGATAACTGACAGATGAGCCTCATCAGCCATAGGACAGGCATGCATCATATGTATTCTACTTGAATTACTTGTTGTACATTAACTGGGTTTGCCTAAGTGTACTTGCCATGCTAAATGTATATTTGTTACCTGCAGTATTTGTGATCTTTTTGTGTTTGCCTTTATCTGTTTATTTGTCTGTGAAATGCATAATGGAGTTGGAGGTATAGAGGAATGGCAGTATGAGACTTAGATTTAAGATTAAGTTAAGTTAGGCTTTAATACTTTTAGAAAACCACCTTTTATAACTTCTGTTTAATACTTTAAGCTCTATAATCTGAGTGTCAGCGTTCTAGGATTGCCTCTGGCATTTCCAGGACTTTATATATTATGTGTGTGACACCTTTACCATACTGAGAACCTCCGGTTCTCATTTCATACTATGTTGTTATTTTTCAGATGTAGGTTGAGAGGCATCTCGTTAGGCATCTGGACCCCTGAGGCGAATGACTTATTCTTTTTTATCCTCTTAGAGGTTTATGGAGAGACAGGATTTTGTTTATGTACATTTGGGTTTTGGATATATATATACATGTGTGTGTGTGTGTGTGTGTTGGGTTTTGGATATATATATACATGTGTGTGTGTGTGTGTATTTTACTATTTACCTCTAATTGATGGATGGTTTATGTCAAAAAAGTGCATCTAATTGAGCATCCTTAATTCATTTTAATAAGTTCAATTCAACAAAAGCTGTAGAAATATTTTAGGTTCTTTGAACTTTTTTTCTTTTTTTTGAGAGGTATTATCCTATATATTTAGAGAGAAGTGTATTCTATTTTTCTCAAGAGAGAGTGTTATTGTAATCTCCTTGTGATAGAGAGAAATTGTAATTCTCAAAGATAGCTATTTAATTCTTTCCATATTTATACAGATTTCTATTTTTTCATCTATATACTTGAGTTGCGTCTCTGATACCTCACAGTGGTATCAGAGCCAAAGATTGTTGATTAATAATTTTATTTTTTTTGCTGTGAGTTACCACATATTAAAACAAAAATGATATCAAAATATGAGATTTAGAAATTCAATGGAAGTAATTTTTCATATGCAAATTGAAAATAAAAGTAATTATGAAAAAAGACAATTGCATATCAACAATTAAGGGTTGACCCACTAGAATTACAGATGAAAAATGAAAGAATATGGATGATAATGCCGTTGCAAACTTACACCTGTCACTAGGTGATTCAAACTTGTCAAGTGTAGCAAAAAAAGATAGCAAAGAAAATTTGGGGTGCTCTCACCAAATTATATGAAGTCAAGTCACTTCATAGTAATATATTCTTAAAAAGAAGACTTTATACTCTTTGAATGAATGAATCTACATCAACAACAGATCACATCAACAATCTAAATACACTATTTTCCCACTCTCATAATTAGATTACAACATAGTAGAAAACGAACATGTAGAGCTTTTACTTCAAAGTCTACCAAATTCATATGATCAACCCATTCTTAACTTAACTAATAATATTTTGACAGATTATCTTTTATTTGATGATATAGCTTCTACGATCTTTGAAGAAGAATCTAGGCACAAGAATAAAGAATATAGATTAGAAAGTTCAAAGTACTGTGAATTTATATATGTTTGTGGGAGATACTTTACAAGAGGTAGAGGCATCAGTTGCTTCAGCAAGCCAAGAAAACTTGATGATGACATGGCATCGCAAATTAGGCCACATGTCAGAACGAGACTTCAAGATTCTTATGAAACATAATCTCACTCTCAGACTCAAATCGATAAACTTATTGTTTTGTAAGCATTGCGTTACAAATAAGTAACATAAATTGACGTTTGGTAGATCAATTACTCGGAGCAAGCACTTATTGGACTTTATTCATTTTGATGTATGAGAGTCGCCAAATAAAGACTTTCCTAAGAGGAGCAAAATATGTTGTATCATTTATTGATGATTATTCTAAGAGGCTATAGGTTACCCGATCAAGAAGAAGTCAGATGTATTTACGATGTTTAAGGAGTTCAAAACAAAATTGGAACTTGAATCTGGAAAGAATATCAAGTGTTTAAGAATAAATAATGGAGGAGAATAAGTCGATGGTGATTCTCTAACATTTTGTAAGAGGTATTCAATGGCAATCCACAATTGCATATACGTCTCAGCAAAATAGTGTAGCAGAGCAAATGAATATGACTCTCCTAAAAAGAGCATGAGCTATGTTGTAAACTGTAGGTTTAGCCAAGTCTTTTTGAATAGAAGCTATTAAAACCGCTTATTATATGATAAATCGGCCACCATCAACTGTAATTGGGTTGAAGATACCAATGAAGATATAGCAATGTAAGCCACCTAATTATTCTTCTTTACATATATTTAGTTGTCATGTGTACGTGATGTACAATTTTCAGGAAAGAACAAACCTGGATCTAAAATCTAAGAAATTTATATTCTTGGTTATGCTAATGGAGTTAAGGGGTATCGCCTGTAGAATCTCACTACTCACATGGTAGTTGTCAGTAGAGATGTGATATTTGCAGAAGATGAATTCTAAAGAGAACAAGAAAATAACAACATTATCAATGGGATAACCACTATTCAAATAGATGAAAACTGCAGAGAAGGTGATTTTCTGAAACATAATCATAGCACGAAGAACAGAAACCATAGCACTCGAATTATATTTTGGCACGCCACGGTGCGTATTGTCTTCTAAGAGAAGATGGAGAGCCAACAACTATATTATGGAGGCTATGCGCAATCCACATGCTCCTATTTGGATGACAATAATACAAGAAGAAATCAAGGCATTACATAGAAAACATACTTGGAAACTTATTGCACTTTTAGCAGGTCGAAAAACCATTGATAACAAATGGATTTACAAGATCAAGCGAGATAGTAATGCTCAGGTGGAACAATATAATGCAAGATTGGTTATCAAAGGATATGATAAAAAAAAGAAGGTGTTACCTTCAATGAAATATTTTCTTCAGTGATGAGACTAACTATTATCAGAGTAGTTTTGACTATGTGTGCTATATTTGATTTACATCTAGAGCAACTAGATGTAAATACTGCTTTTAAGCAAATCAAAACAATGCACACTCAAACAAAATATACAAATGCATATAATGTATACATGTCCTATGGCTGATGATATCATTTGTCGGTTATATAGCCAACCCGACATGTCTTGGTAGCTAACCATGGATAGTCCCTCTGTGCGCATATTCCCAAGCTCAATTTATCCATGGGTGAGACAACTCAAGCTCAAATCCATGGAAGAATCCGGAGAGTTAAAGTATTCCGATTACATCTTACGATAGAGGGTCAACAATTAGTCTCAAATATATAAGCCGTATAATAATTTTTTTAAATAACACTTCAAATCAAAACTCCAATTTTTAAAAAAATTTCGACAGTATCTTCTCTAAAACTCGAACTTTTTCCACCATTCAAGGGTCCCAACCACCAAACCAAACACCTCTCGATCATTCAAATCATTTCCAATATCAAATCATTTCAAAATAAAAAGCTAATTCTAATATTAAATCTTTTTCCAAAACCAACCAACTCTAATAGCAAATCATTTACAAAATCGAACCACACATCTCTCAACCAATCCATTCAATTCAATTTCACAAACCCACCATCAACCATCAATACATCAACAATCATCATTTTCTTATACTCATCAAAGTCATAATCCAACACATACAAATTCATTCATCCTTTATGCACACATCATATACCATATACGCAATCCATCAATAATTCATTCAATTTATTCCTATCTTAAGGTCTTCTAGCCTAAGTTTTTGGTGCACGAAATTGCAATCACACTTTTGCAATCCACACAACTAACCAGCAAGTGCACTGGGTCGTCCAAGTAATACCTTACGTGAGTAAGGGTCGATCCTACGGAGATTGTTGGCTTGAAGCAAGCTATGGTTATTTTATTATTCTTAGTCAGGGATCAATTATAATTATCAGTTTGAATTACTAAAAAATAAAAGAGCGTGAAATAATTACTTTTTGTGCAATAATGGAGAATATGTTGGAGTTTTGAAGATGCTTTGTCTTCTGAATTCCTGTAACATCATGTTTCCTCTCATGCAAAAGTGCAAAGTTCCTTCCATGGCAAGCTCTATATAGGGTGTCACCGTTGTCAATGGCTACTTCCCATCCTCTCAGTGAAAATGGTCCAAATGCTCTTCACAGCACGGCTAATCAGCTGTTGGTTCTCGATCATGTCGGAATAGAATCCATTGATTCTTTTGCATTTGTCATCACGCCCAACACTCACGAGTTTGAAGCTCGTCACAGTCATCCAATCCCAGAATCCTACTCGGAATACCACGGACAAGGTTTAGACTTTCTGGATTCTCCTGAATGCCGCCATCAATTCTAGCTTATACCACGAAGATTCTGATTAAGGAATCTAAGAGATACTCATTCAATCTGATGTAGAATGGAGGTGGTTGTCAGAAACATGTTCGTGGATTGAGAAAGGTGATGAGTGTCACGGATCACCACCTTCTCCATAGTTAAGCGCGAATGAACATCTTAGATAGGAACACGCATGTTTGAATGGGAAAACAGAAATAAGTGCATTAATTCATCGAGACGCTGTAGAGCTCCTCACCCCCAACAATGGAGTTTAGAGACTCATGCCGTCAAAGAGTATAAAATTCAGATCTAAAAATATCATGAGATACAAAATAAGTCTCTAAAAGTTGTTTAAATACTAAACTAGTAACCTAGGTTTACAGAAAATGAGTAAACTAAGATAATTGGTGTAGAAAACCACTTCTGGGGCTCACTTGGTGTGTGCTGGGGCTGAGACTTAAGCTTCTCACGTGCCTGGGCTGTTTCTGGAATTGAACGCCAGGTTGTAACCTGTTTCTGGCGTTGAACTTCAACTTGTAACCTGTTTCTGGCGCTGAACGCCAGACTACAACATGGAACTGGCGTTGAACGCCAGTTTATGTCGTCTATCTTTGCGAAAAGTATAGACTATTAGATATTGCTGGAAAGCCCTGGATGTCTAATTTCCAACCCAATTGAGAGCGCGCCAATTGGACTTCTATAGATCCAAAAAATCCATTCCGAGTGCAGGGAGGTCAGAATCCAACAGCATCAGTAGTCCTTTTTCAGCCTAAATCAGATTTTTGCTCAACTCTCTCAATTTCAGCCAGAAAATACCTGAAATCACAGAAAAACACACAAACTCAGTAAAATCCAGAAATATGATTTTTGCTTAAAAACTAATTAAAACATGCCAAAATCTACATGAAATTACCCCCAAAAAGCGTATAAAATATCCGCTCATCACAACACCAAAACTTAAACTGTTGCTTGTCCCCAAGCAACTAGATAAATAAAATAGGATAAAAAGAAATTAAGAAGCACTAATATCTCAGAGTTTTAAGTGAAGCTCAGATTCTAATTTAGATGAGCGGGGCTAGTAGCTTTTTGTTTCTGAACAGTTTTGGCATCTCACTTTATCCTTTGAAATTCAGAATGATTGGCATCTATAGGAATTCAGAATTCAGATTGTATTATTGATTCTCTTAGTTTAGTATGTTGATTCTTGAACACAACTACTTCATGAGTCTTGGCCGTGGCCCTAAGCACTTTGTTTTCCAGTATTACCACCGGATACATAAATGCCACAGACACATAATTGGGTGAACCTTTTCAGATTGTGACTTAGCTTTGCTAAAGTCTCCAATTAGAGGTGTCCAGAGTTCTTAAGCACACTCTTTTGCCTTGGATCACGACTTTAACCACTCAGTCTCAAGCTTTTCACTTGGACCTGCATTTCACAAGCACATGGTTAGGGACAGCTTGATTTAGCCGCTTAGGCTAGGATTTACTTCCTTGGGCCCTCCTATCCACTGATGCTCAAAGCCTTGGATCCTTTTCACCCTTGCCTTTTGGTTTTAAGGGCTATTGGCTTTTTCTTTTTCTTGATCCAATGATTTCTTGTAAAAAATTTTTCACTGCTTTTTCTTGCTTCAAGAATCAAATTCATGATTTTTCAGATCAGCAATAATATTTCTTGTGTTCTTCATTCTTTCAAGAGCCAATAATTTTAACATTCATAAAATTCAAGATAAAAAATATGCACTATTCAAGCATTCATTCAGAAGACAAAAAGTATTGCCACCACGTATAATTAATTATAATTTTTCTTATTAAGAACTCGAAAGATATAAATTACCTCTTTATTCTAAAAATCTACTATTTTATTAATGTTTGATGATGATGAGAAAAGTAAATTATAACTTAATTGAAAATAAAATCAAAATAGATATACTAATTACCACTACTCCTATATAACTTCTAAGGTAAATTCCTATAGTAACAACTATCACAGAATTAAAGCTAAGATTAGAACTCAACAACCTGTATTTTGGGAAATGGATGTTCCTCTAGTCTGTGGGGTGCTTGGTCCTTCAAGAATTAATTTCTGACGCTTCAGTTCCCTCAAGTCACGCCCTTGCTCCTCTTGTTCCCTAAGAAATTTGCAAAGCATGCTATTTTGATTATTCTGTTCTTCCTTTATTTGGTC
>NC_029773.3:12192741-12197123 GCF_000817695.3 Arachis duranensis | reverse complement strand
AATTCCTGTGCTCTCCTCTTGATGGGGTCATCCTACAACTGTTGTTTTTCCATTGATATTTTAGTGATTCGCCGCTCAACTGAGATATACTCAGTTATTCCCATCCTCACTCCAGCATCTTTGCAGAGCATAGAAATTAAGCTTGGGTAAGCCAATTTAGCATCTTTGGAGTTCTTGTTTGCTATTTTGTAAATTTCACACGAGATTAGTTGATGAACTTCTACTTCTCTTTCCAACATGATGCAGTGAATCATCACTGCTCTTTTAACAGTGACTTCAGAACGGTTGCTAGTGGGCAATATAGAATGCCCAATGAAGTCCAGCCAGCCTCTGGCGACTGGTTTAAGATCTTCTCTCTTGAGTTGAATTGGGATGCCAGTGGTGCTGGTGGTCCACCTGGCTCCAGGGATGCATATATCATCTAGAATCTTGTCCAGGCCCTTGTTTGTTCTCATCATTCTCCTATTAAAGGAGTCTGGGTCATCTTTCAGCTGAGGCAGCTTAAAGATCTCCCTGATTTTGTCAGGGTGGATGTGAACAATCTTTCTTCTGACCAAGGTCCGATAGTCATAGAGGGCAGTTCCAGATATTCTCTGCCTGTCTGTTTGCCACATATTAGCATAAAACTCCTGAACCATATTCCTTCCTACTTTTGTTTTAGGATTAGCTAGGATTTTCCAGTTCCTGTTTCGAATTTGCTCTTGGATCTCCAGATATTCATCTTCTTTCAGATCGAACTTGACTTCCAGGATCACTGATCTTAGACCCATTATTTTGTAGTAATGGTCTGAATGTTCTTTGGTTAAGAACTTTCCTTGATTCCAAAGTGGTTTTGGAATACTCTTTTTCTTGCCTCTTGGAGTGGGTTGTTTTCCTTTAGGAGCCATGATCTTAGTGGGTATAGTTTAGTGATAACGGATAAACACACCAAACTTAGAGGTTTGCTTGTCCTCAAGCAAAAGAAAAGAAAGGAGAGGGATAGAAGGAGTGCTAGTGTGGAATGGTGGATGAGAAAGGGGAGGCCGAATGGGGGTTTAAAAGGGAGGGGGTGGGTTTTCGAAAATTTTAAAAAGATAAGATAGAAGATATGATTTATGAAAGATAAATATGATAAGAAAAAGATATAATTTTAAAAATAAAAAGTTGTGAATTATATTGGAAAAGATAAATCTGAATTTTTATTTTGAAAAAGATTTTAAAAGATAATTGATTTTTGAAAAAATTAAAAAAGAGTTGGATTGGATTGGAAAAAGATTTGTGTTTATGGATTAAGATAGATTTGATATTTTTGAAAAAGGGATTTTAGAAATTAGGATTAAAATTTTTGGAATTGAAGGATGTGCTTTTGGAACATGTTTATGCAAGGAATCATGAATTGAAACGTAGAAAATTAAAAAAATTGTGAATTAAAAACAAATCTACCTCCTTCCCACCATCCTGGCGTTAAACGCCCAAATGCTGCATGTTTTGGGCGTTTAACGCCCATGTGCAGCTTCTCCTGGGTGTTCAACGCCCAGCTGTTGCTTCAACGCCAGGAAGTCCTTTGTCACTGGGCGTTTTTTTGAATGCCCAGGACACTGTAAATCTGGCGTTGAACGCCCAGAAGGTGCTTCTTTCTGGCGTTCAACGCCCAGAAGATGCTTATTTCTGGCGTTTAACGCCCAGATGGCTATCCTTACTGGCGTTGAACGCCCAGTAGGTGCTTCTTTTGGGCGTTCATCGCCCAAAACAGCTTTTACTGGCTTTTTCACACCAGTGAGCTTCCTTTTTTGTTGTTTTATCCTCTGAATCCTTCTGTAACTCTGTGAAATTAAGCAGTTGCTATTTTACCTTGAAGATACTTGACATATACCTATAAAAATCAATTAATTAACAAATAAGCTTTGTAAATGGCTGGATTGCCTCCCAGCAAGTGCTTCTTTATTGTCTTTAGCTGGACTATTACTGAGCTTTAGTTAAGTCTCAGTTTTGAGCGTTCTTACTCAAAATTGCTGTCAAAATAATGTTTGACTCTTTGTCCATTAACAATGAACTTTTTGTTAGAATCATTATCCTGGAGCTCTACGTATCCATATGGTGACACACTTGTGATCACATATGGTCCTCTCCACTGAGACTTCAATTTCCCGGGGAATAATCTGAGTCTAGAATTAAATAGCAGAACTTTTTGCCCTGGCTCAAAGACTCTGGATGACAATTTCTTATCATGCCATCTTTTTGCTTTCTTTTTGTAAATTTTTGCATTCTCGAAAGCATTGAGTCTAAATTCCTCTAGCTCATTTAACTGGAGCAATCATTTTTCTCCAGCTAACTTGGCATCAAGGTTTAGGAATCTGGTTGCCCAGTAGGCCTTATGTTCTAGTTTCATTGGCAAGTGACATGCCTTTCCATACACAAGCTGGTATGGAGAGGTCCCTATAGGGGTCTTGAATGCTGTTCTGTATGCACACAGAGCATCATCCAAGCTTCTTGTCCAATTCCTTCTACGGTTAATCACAGTCCGTTCCAGGATTCTTTTAAGTTCTTTATTAGAGACTTCAGCTTGCCCGTTTGTCTGTGGATGATATGGAGTGGCCACCCTGTGGCTAACTCCGTATCGAACCAAAGCAGAGTAAATCTGTTTATTGCAGAAATGAGTGCCCCCATCACTGATTAATACTCTAGGGGTACCAAATCTGTTGAAGATGTGTTTCTGGAGGAATTTTAACACTGTCATAGTGTCATTAGTGGGTGTTGCAATAGCTTCCACCCATTTGGATACATAATCCATTGCCACCAGAATATAAGTGTTTAAGTATGATAGTGGGAAAGGCCCCATGAAGTCAATACCCCATACATCAAACAACTCAATCTCCAAGATCCCTTGTTGAGGCATGGCATAACTATGAGGCAGATTGCCAGATCTTTGGCAACTGTCACAGTTAAGTACAAACACTAGGGAGTCTTTATAGAGAGTAGGCCAGTAGAAGTTGCATTGGAGGACTCTTGTGGCTGTTCGCTCACTTCCAAAATGTCCTCCATACTGTGATCCATGGCAGTGCCAGAGGATCTTCTGTGCTTCTTCTTTAGGCACACATCTACGGATTACTCCGTCTGCACATCTCTTGAAGAGATATGGTTCATCCCAAAGATAGTACTTTGCATCTTTGATCAATTTCTTTGATTACTGCCTACTGTACTCTTTGGGTATGAACCTCACTGCCTTGTAGTTTGCAATGTCTGCAAACCATGGCACTTCCTGGATTGCAAAGAGTTGCTCATCTGGAAAGTTTTCAAAGATCTCAGTAAGAGGGAGGGACGCCCCTTCTACTGGTTCTATTCGGGACAGGTGATCTGTTACTTGGTTCTCTGTCCCTTTTCTGTCTCTTATTTCTATATCAAACTCTTGCAGAAGCAACACCCATCTAATGAGTCTGGGTTTTGAATCTGCTTTGTGAGTAGATATTTAAGAGCAGCATGGTCAGTGTACATAATCACTTTTGATCCTACTAAATAGGATCTGAACTTGTAAATGGCATAAACCACTGCAAGTAACTCTTTTTCTGTGGTTGTGTAGTTCTTCTATGCATCATTTAGAACACGACTGGCATAATAAATAACGTGCAGAAGCTTGTCATGCCTTTGTCCCAACACTGCACCAATGGCATGGTCACTGGCATCACACATTAATTCAAAAGGTAATGTCCAGTCTGGTGCAGAGATGACTGGTGCTGTGACTAGCTTAGCTTTTAGAGTCTCAAACGCCTGCAAACACTCCTTATCAAAGAAAAATGGCGTGTCAGCAGCTAGCAGATTACTTAGAGGTTGGGCAATTTTTGAAAAATCCTTTATAAACCTCTTGTAGAATCCTGCATGTCCCAGAAAGCTTCTGATTGCCTTCACATTGGCTGGTGGTGGTAATTTTTCAATTACCTCTACCTTAGCTTAATCCGCTTCTATTCCCTTGTTCGAAATTTTGTGCCCAAGGACAATTCCTTCAGTCACCATAAAGTGACATTTCTCCCAGTTTAAAACCAGGTTAGTCTGTTGGCACCTCTTTAGAACAAGTGCTAGATGGGCAAGACAGGAGCTGAACGAGTCTCCAAATATTGAAAAGTCATCCATGAAGACTTTCAGAAAATTTTCCACCATATCAGAGAAAATTGAAAGCATGCACCTTTGAAAGGTTGCAGGTGCATTGCACATGCCAAATGGCATCCTTCTGTATGCAAATACTCCAGATGGACATGTGAATGCTGTTTTCTCTTGATCCTGGGGATCTACTGCTATTTGATTATAACCTAAATATCCATCCAGGAAGCAGTAGTATTCATGACCTGCTAGTATTTCTAGCATCTGGTCTATGAATGGTAAAGGAAAATGATCCTTTCTGGTAGCTGTAT
>NC_029773.3:12189603-12192731 GCF_000817695.3 Arachis duranensis | reverse complement strand
GCTTACCCAGGGGCTATCAGAAATAGGATAAATAATCCCAGCCTCTAGTAATTTAGTGACCTCCTTTTGCACCATCTCCTTCATGGCTGGATTCAGCCGCCTTTGTGGTTGAACCACTGGCTTAGCGTCACCCTCTAATAAGATCTTGTGCATGCATCTGGCTGGGCTAATGCCCTTAAGATCACTGATGGACTACCCAAGAGCTGTCTTGTGTGTCTTTAGCACTTGAATTAGTGCTTCTTCTTCCTGTGGCTCTAAGGTAGAGCTTATGATTACAGGAAAGGTATCACCTTCTCCCAGAAATGCATATTTCAGGGATGGTGGTAATGGTTTGAGCTCGGGTTGAGGAGGTTTCTCCTCTTCCTGAGGGATTTTCAGAGGTTCTATTATTCTCTCTGATTCCTCCAGATCAGGCTGAACATCTTTAAAGATATCCTCCAGCTCTGATTCGAGACTCTCAGTCATATTGATCTCTTTTACCAGAGAGTCAATAATATCAATGCTCATGCAGTCATTTGGGGTGTCTGGATGCTGCATAAATTTGACAACATTCAACTTGAACTCATCTTCATTGACTCTCCGGGTTACTTCCCCTTTTTGGACGTCAATGAGGGTTCAGCCAGTTGCTAGAAAAGGTCTTCCTAGAATGAGAGTTGCACTCTTGTGCTCCTCTATTTCCGGCACCACAAAGTCAGAAGGAAAGGTAAATGGCCCAACCTTGACAATCATATCTTCAATCATGCCTGATGGGTATTTAATGGAGCCATCAGCAAGTTGGAGACATATCCAGGTTGGTTTGACCTCTTCAGTCAAACCAAGCTTTTTGATAGTAGATGCAGGTATCAGGTTGATACTTGCCTCAAGATCACATAGAGCTTGCTTGGTACAAGTACCCTCTAATGTGCATGGTATCATAAAGTTTTTGGGATCTTTAAGCTTCTCAGGTAAGCTTTTCAGAATGACTGCACTGCATTCTTCAGTGAGGTAAACTATTTCAGTTTCCCTCCAATCCTTCTTATGACTTAAGATCTCTTTCATGAACTTAGCATAAGAGGGTATTTGCTCAAGTGCCTCTGCAAACGAAATCTTTATTTCAAGAGTCCTGAGATAGTCTGCAAAGCGGGCAAATTGCTTATCCTGTTCCGCTTGGTGGAGTTTCTGAGGATAAGGCATTTTAGCTTTGTATTCCTCAACCTTAGTTGCTACAGGTTTATTACCTACAGATGTGGGTTGAGAAGCCTTTTTAGATGGGTTATTATCAGCACTTGTATGTGTCTGATCTCCCACTGGCGTTTGAATGCCAAGGGTGGAAGCTGGAGTGGCGTTAGACGCCAGCTCCTTACCTGTTTCTGACGTCTGAACGCCAGAACTGTGCTTCCTTTGGGCATTCAACGCCAATTCCTTGCTTGTTTCTGGAGTTGAATGCCAGGAC
This sequence comes from Arachis duranensis, assembly GCF_000817695.3. Lineage (NCBI taxonomy): Eukaryota > Viridiplantae > Streptophyta > Magnoliopsida > Fabales > Fabaceae > Arachis > Arachis duranensis. The sequence goes on along the minus strand of NC_029773.3, from coordinate 12,191,299 downwards.
TGAGCATGGTTTGGGCATTCAACGCCAACTTTCCACCCATTTTCTGGCGTTTGAGCGCTAGGATTATTCTTCTCTGGGCTCTTATTATCCTCAGATGGATTTTGGGTGGTTTGCTCATTTCTTGGCTTCCTGCTACCTTGAAGTGAGTTATTTAATATTTTCCCACTTCTTAATTGAACTGCTTGGCACTCTTCTGTTATTTGTTTTGATAACTGCTGTTCTGTTTGCTTCAACTGTACTTCCATATTCATATTAGCCATTCTTGTTTCTTGTAGTATCTCCTTGAATTCGGCTAACTGTTTTGTTAGAAAATCCAGTTGCTGATTGAATTCAGTAACTTGTTCTGTAGGACTCAGTTCAGCAGTTACTGTTTTAGCCTCTTCTTTCATGGAAGGTTCACTGCTTAGGTACAGATGCTGATTTCTGGCAACTGTATCAATGAGCTCTTGAGCTTCTTCTATTATTTTTTTTCATGTGTATAGATCCACCAGCTGAGTGGTCTAGAGAAATCTGAGCTCTTTCTGTAAGCCCATAGTAGAAGATGTCTAACTGCACCCACTCTGAAAATATTTCAGAGGGGCATTTTCTTAGCATCTCTCTGTATCTCTCCCAAGCATCATAAAGAGATTCATTATCTCCTTGTTTGAAGTCTTGGATGCCCAGCCTTAGCTGTGTCATCCGTTTTGGAGGAAAATAGTGATTCAGGAATTTTTCTGACAGCTGTTTCCATGTCTTTATGCTGTCCTTAGGTTGGTTATTTAACCACCTCTTAGCTTGGTCTTTTACAACAAATGGGAACAGTCATAGCCTGTAGACATCCTGATCTACCTCCTTATCATGTACTGTGTCAGCAATTTGTAAAAACTGTGCCAGATACTCTGTAGGTTCTTCCTGTGGAAGACCGAAATACTGGCAACTTTGCTGCACCATGATGATGAGCTGAGGATTCAACTCAAAACTACTGACTCCGATGGAGGGTATACAGATACTACTCCCATATGAAGCAGTAGTGGGGTTAGCATATGACCCTAGAGTCCTTCTGGACTGTTCATTTCCACTTAAGTCCATGATGGAGAAAGGGAGATGATGTGAATTTATTCTATTTATTTTATTATATGTAAAAATTTCGAAATAATAAAATAAAATAAAATAAAGATGACAATAAAAATAAAAATAAAAGTAAAAATAAAAAAAATTAAAAAATTTAAAAATATTTTATGAAGATTTTCGAAAAAGTGAGGAGAGAGAAAGTGGTTAGGATATTTTTGAAATTGAAATCTGAATTTTTATAAAAAAAATTTCGAAAAAGTAGCTTAAAAATTTTTATAAAAAATTCGAAATTGTGGCTTAAAAATAGTTAGAGAAGATATTTTTTGAATTTTGAATTTTATGATGAAAGAGAAAAAACACAAAAGACACAAGACTTAAAATTTTTAGATCTAATACTCCTTGTTTTCGAAAATTTTGGAGGGAAAACACCAAGGAACACCAAACTTAAAAATTTTAAGATCAAAATACAAAGAAGACTCAAGAACACCTTGAAGATTCACAAGAACAATAAGAACAAAAGAAAGAACACCAAACTTAAAATTTTTAGAAAACTTCAATAAAATTTTCGAAAATTATAAAAAAGATTAATAATAAAACACCAAACTTAAAGTTTGACACAAGATTCAATCAAAGAAAAATTATTTTT
>NC_029773.3:12188902-12189283 GCF_000817695.3 Arachis duranensis | reverse complement strand
TGGCAACGGCGCCAAAAACTTGGTGCACGAAATTGCAATCACACTTTTGCAATCCGCACAACTAACCAGCAAGTGCACTGGGTCGTCCAAGTAATACCTTACGTGAGTAAGGGTCGATCCCACAGAGATTGTTGGCTTGAAGCAAGCTATGGTTATTTTATTATTCTTAGTCAGGAGATCAATTATAATTATCAGTTTGAATTACTAAAATATAAAAGAGCGTGAAATAATTACTTGTTGTGCAATAATGGAGAATATGTTGGAGTTTTGGAGATGCTTTGTCTTCTGAATTCCTGTAAGATAATGTTTCCTCTCATGCAAAAGTGCAAAGTTCCTTCCATGGCAAGCTCTATGTAGGGTGTCACCATTGTCAATGGCTAC
>NC_029773.3:12178292-12188730 GCF_000817695.3 Arachis duranensis | reverse complement strand
GTCACAGTCATCCAATCCCAGAATCCTACTCGGAATACCATAGACAAGGTTTAGACTTTCCAGATTCTCCTGAATGCCGCCATCAATTCTAGCTTATACCACGAAGATTCTGATTAAGGAATATAAGAGATACTCATTCAATCTGATGTAGAACGGAGGTGGTTGTCAAACACACGTTCATGGATTGAGGAAGGTGATGAGTGTCACGGATCACCACCTTCTCCATAGTTAAGCGCGAATGAACATCTTAGATAGGAACATGCATGTTTGAATGGAAAAACAGAAATAAGTGCATTAATTCATCGAGACGCTGCAGAGCTCCTCACCCCCAACAATGGAGTTTAGAGACTCATGCCGTCAAAGAGTATAAAATTCAGATCTAAAAATGTCATGAGATACAAAATAAGTCTCTAAAAGTTGTTTAAATACTAAACTAGTTACCTAGGGTTACAGAAAATGAGTAAACTAGGATAATTGGTGCAGAAATCCACTTCTGGGGCCCACTTGGTGTGTGCTGGGGCTGAGACTTAAGCTTCTCACGTGCTTGGGCTGTTTCTGGAGTTGAACGCCAGGTTGTAACCTGTTTCTGGCGTTGAACTCCAACTTGTAACCTGTTTCTGGCGCTGAACGCCAGACTACAACATGGAACTGGCGTTGAACGCCAGTTTGCGTCGTCTATCTTCGCGCAAAGTATGGACTATTATATATTGCTGGAAAGCCCTGGATATCTACTTTCCAACCCAATTGAGAGCGCGTCAATTGGACTCCTATAGTTCCAAAAAAATCCATTCCGAGTGCAGGAAGGTCAGAATCCAACAGCATCATCAGTCCTTTTTCAGCCTAAATAAGATTTTGCCTTAGCTCCCTCAATTTCAGCCAGAAAATACCTGAAATCACAGAAAAATACACAAACTCATAGTAAAATCCAGAAATGTTATTTTTGCTTAAAAACTAATAAAATTCTATTAAAAACTAATTAAAACATGCTAAAATCTACATGAAATTACCCCCAAAAAGCGTATAAAATATCCGCTCATCAGTTTTCATGTGATATTAAATATTGACTACGAGAAACTAAATCCATACCTTGGCCGGTTCCTCCCTAAACTCTGAATACCTCAAAAATGCAATCTTTCACAAGCTCCAAGCCCCCAATTAACAATTCTGCAAGCTTAATCACCCAGATTTTGTTCGAAACTTTCAAATTGAACTCTAAATTAAGAAGAACACAATCTAATTCACACAATATTACAATAAGCATTGTAGGATTCACTAGCTCAATGATTCACAAGGCTTCAACAGTTTCTTACCTTACCGAGGGATCAATTTGACAAAATTCAGTGATTTTTTGCTACTAGAGTTCACATAAACCATCAAATTATACAATCCCTCAATATCAAAAATCCAAAATTCACAAAATTGAGGAGGGAAAGAACTGGATGAAAAATACAATTTTTGGCCACTTTGTTTGGATAGAATTGAAGATAATTCCGAGAAGAACACATGGTCGCTGACGGCTCGTCAATCGGAATTTCGGATTAAAAGTTACAAGAATTTGTAATGTTAGACAAGGGTTTGGGATTTTCCTTCCCTATTTACCATCCCTCATTGTCATTCAGTTTTTAGCATGAAAATGAGGTTAAGTGGCTGGATATTGATCTTTATATATGGGCTTTGGACCCGGTTTGAGTCCAGTCCAACTTATTCGGTCTGTTGACCTATATTTGGGTCAAAATTTTTAAAATTAATGTTAAAATTCGTATTTTAGTGATGTATACTTCTCTAAATTATAAAATTTAACTTTTTTAATTTCTTTGAATAATAATTAATTTATTAGCTAATTATTTTTTAATTTTGCGAGGTTTAATGTAAGCCTACAGTATACGGACAACTGACACGGATACAGAATACGACGTAATACGGGATAAACAAACATGAAAATTTTAAATTTTTATAAGATACAGGAACATAACATATATATAAATATAAATTAATTTTTAGATGAAATGTAATAGTATTTTAATATTTTTTATTGATATAAAAATATAAATTAATTGTTTAATGTCTTTTTTAATTATATAAAATATTTAAAATATTTTTGTTTCGATAAATAATAATACATAGTATTTTTGAACTTATTTCAAGAATATATATTAAGAATAAGATTAGACACGCTGACACGTAATAGTATTTAGATATGTCCTAACGTAAAAAATTTTTATTTTATTTTTTATTAAGATCAATTAAATAAAGAAGGCATGCATATCGAACAAATGTTAATAAATATTGTGTCTAAAATATATCTGAAACATAAAAATAATAACTCAACAAAGTTTCGTGCTCTATAGGTATATGCATATTACATGTGTGTATATAAAAATTGATAAAATATAAAAAAAAATTGATCATCAATCGACTGTTGTACGAAAGTTGTTCGACCTCTAAAATCTTTTAATTGTTTTGGGTCAGTGACCTCTAAAATTTTGAATAAGAAAATAAAGATATGTGTGTTTTTAAGTATTGGCCAACTTCATGAATGGATTTAATTTAAGAGGTAAGCCCACAATATCATGTAGCCCAATAATTGAAAATGTTGGGACTATAATCATCACATGGAACCCACATTAAATTCGTAAGTTACAACTTACAACACAAGAAGCTACTGAAGCTAACTTGGTTCAAGTTAAATTAAGTTAGAAATAGCTATTTATGACCAATGAAAGACACCTTCGAGAGACTTCTCCAATAGTGGAGCTTCAAATCTCCAGCAGTGAGTTTATCTTGAACGATAAGCGAAGCTTTGATCTCATTAGTATACTAAACTCATACTCTCAACAAATATCAGAGTTCATCATCTTTTAACGAGAGTACTAACAGCCATCATGAAAGATACAAGTTTTGAAGGCATAGGAGAAGATGTGATTCATTTTGATGAGGTCCCGTTCAATAGAAAGCTGCTTCCAATCAGGAATTGGTTGGCAGAGTACTTACAGGTAAAGCACTCAACATGACTTAAGTATGAAAGACCATTTCTTAAATATGAGGTGATCTACAAAGGGTGGTGATCACTAATGCTGGATCTAAATCTTTTATTTGGAATTTTAAAAGTCAAGATAAAGAAGTAGAGCATATAATAGTGGACCATAATAAAATAGAAGACCACAGAATCTTCGGTATTGGAATTTGAACCTATTTATTGATGAAGTAAATTACAATAAATTTTTTATTTGGATTCGAATACATGAACTACCATATGATAAAATCAATAAAAGTAATGCTACAAAAATAAGAAATATATTGGAAAGAGTTATAAATGCAGAAGATTTTTTGTTGAAGAGATTATGTTTAGACACTTTTTGAGAATTAAAATTGAGATAAATATTCAACTTTCATTAAACATTGAATTTTGATTCAAAAAATGTAATGGAAGTTATTTACGAACTTCGTTAAAATATGAAAAATTATATGATTATTGCTATAAGTGTGAGATGATTGGTCATGATAAAAAGATTTGTGTTGAGAAGATGGTTATGTCCAAATTAAAGTTAATCCCAGTGTGTCTAGATATGGTCTAGAACTCACTACTCCAGACTTGAAGTCCATAGATGTTGAGACAAGAAAGGTTGGGATTAGAAGACATAAAGAATAACAAAACAATTGGATGGAAGAATTATGGGAGGTGCGTGAGAAAAGTTAACATGAGGAGATATAGCAAAGAAGGCACTAAGAGAGAGAAGAAAAGTCTAGTCAAGGGTGAAAAAGGAGTTATCATGCTAGTATCTCAACAAAATCCATAGGCAGAACAGTTGGTACATAAGATCGATTAGGAAATAGACAAGTGGCAATGCAGAAAAATCTAGATCAAAATAAAAGGGCTAATTTAAAAGAGCTTATTGGTGATGTAAATCCTGTTGGCTTGGAATTAGGTGATTGGACTCAAGCAGGAGAGAAGATTGAGGATATCTTCTTTGTCAGAAGAGAGATATTGGGGGATAAAACAAATCATGGCACGAATACTCAGAAGTTTAGAGAGAACAGATATAAAAACAAGAAAATGAATGAAGAAATAATAGATCCAATAAAAAATAATATACAACCTAATAAGTCATTCGGTCAAATTGATACAATGGAAAGCTTAATGTACCAAATAGCTAAGGAGAAAAAAGGTATTATTATAAGAGAAAAATCTAGCCCAAGTAAGAATTATGTTGCAAAAAAGAGAAGCATGATATACAAGAAATATAAAGAGACCTAAGAAAAGATAAACCAGACTAATGAGAAAAGACTAATTATTGAAGAAATGCTAAAGAAGCAGTGCGGCAAGGAAGTCCAAGAAACTGAACGCAGTAAGGTGGACCAACAAAAAAAAAACAAGAAAGAGCCATAGTAAAAAATGAAGTAGAAAGAAGACACCAAGAAAAAAGAAAAAAGTGTGCTAGAAGCACAAGAGTTTTAAAAAATCAGTAACAATGGCGCAAGGAAGACAAGTATAAATGTCAACTAATGGAGATCTATACTTTGTGGAATTGGTTAAGGAGAAAGAGATAGAGAATAACGAGGATAATCAGTCACTTATTATAACAAAGGAGAGTGAGTTAGAATTAGCGTGATACATTAATGATAGCCTAAAAAGAAAAAGAGAAGATGAGAATGCTGCACAGTTAATAGAATTGGAATAAGGTGAAAAGGGAGTGAATCACAAGACAAGAAAGAAAGACAAGGCAGAATTAGAGAAATAAGCATCAGAAATGATGGCACGAAGAATGCAGACTAGAGAAATTGTTATAGAAGACTCTATGGTTGAGGAGGCGGGCCTAAACATGCCCCAACTCAACCATAAGTGTGATAAGTTAGAATTGTCTCGGGTTGATGACTCCCACAATAATTTCAAAACTTCAGAATCTGTACAAATAGATAAAGGCCAGCCATAGTATTTGTAATAGAAACTAAAGCAAAAGAAAAGACTATCATGAAAATTAGAAAAAGGCTATATTTTGATTAAGCTTTTTGCATAGAGGTCCAGAGTTTTTCGGTGGTCTTTACTCATTTTGGAATGCAATATATAATGTTAATGTTTATTTTTTATGTGACAATTACATTAAACCTCGTATTGAAAATAAAAAAGGAAATAAAAGGTATTGTAATTTTGTATATGGTAATGTTGTTTTTAGGAGAAGGAAGAAATTGTGGAAAGATATAATAACAAGTAATAATCAAAGGGCATGTCCCAACTGTTTATCAGAAATTTTAATGATGTATTAGTTCAAGAGGAGAAGATGGGACTGCATTCGAAGTCACAAAATCAGATAAAAGAGTTCAGAAATTTAGTTAATGCTAATACTCTCATGGATCTAGAGTTAAAAAGAGGTAGATTTATTTGGTTTAGCAACTCGAAGAATGTTGTGATTACTAGGAAGAGAATAAATAGAGCATTAGCCAATTGAAAATGAAGAAGAATGTTCCAAAAATCCTCTTTGACAGCGATACCTACTATAAGCTCAGACCACTGCTCAATTATTCTGAATTTAGAGACGAAATGCAAATTTGGGAGGAGCTTCAAGTGTGAACCATATTGGATCGATCATAAAGATTGTGAGAGAGTAGTTAGCGAAGGCTGGAATAGGGAGCGAGGACCAAATGGAGATAATTGGAGTTAGGTGACGGAAAGAATTAAAAACTATAAAGAGAAACTCAAGAGATGGAGCAAGATAACCTTCAAAAGGACAGATAGAGAAATTCAAATAATGAAAGAGTAACTTAGAAGATTGCAAACATTAGAAATTTCAAAAGGAGAGCAGAAAAAGATTCTAGAATTAAAGGAAGGGATAGCGAAATTATAGATCGAAAAGTAAGAGGAAAAATACTGAGAGTAGCGAGCGAGAATAAAGTGGCTAAGATGAGGCAATAAGAACATGATATTTTCTCACACGAATACTATTCAAAGAAGTGACAAGAACCGAACAGAGAAATTAAAAGATAATATGGGACAAAATGGCTAAATGGTAAAGAGAAAATAATGGAATATATTGAAAACTATTTTCAGAGCCTTTTCAACTCAACAAGAAAGCATAATTTCAAAAATATTATCAATAAGATTCCAAGAATGATAATAAATCAAATGAATGAAAAACTATTAAAAGAAATTTCAGATGAGGAGAGTGCTCCCCCTTCTCTCTAGAATTTAAGGTTTTTGTCTTAATTTCTTTTTAATTTTAGATTTTAATTCTTGTTTTAATGTAGTTTCATTTATGTTTTTATATTTTCTTGTTTTGATCTTCTTTATTTATTTTGTTACTTTCTCAATTTTGCTACTTTTAGTTTATGAACACTTGTTAATTTTGGTTTCATTAATGCAATTTTGATATTTTATCTTTCTTTAATGTTTGTTAAGTTTCTATTATCATTCTCATATACTTGGTAGTTATAGAATTTATTTTTATTGCATTTTATGATACTTTCTTCTTTTATGCATGCTACGTGTTTGATAAAATGTCTCTTATAGTTTTTGTATAGTTTTTCACCTTCTTGGCTTGGAATTGGATAATTAGGTGAACTTGAGTCATAGATGTTCATTCGATATTGTTATTAGGATTGTTAGTTGGTTTGGTTTTCACTAATGCTAGTCTTTCACTAAGTTAATTAGTGAGCTGATTAGGACTTGTGGATTGAGATCAATTATGCCCTTTTGACTTATTCTCTAATTCTTAGCAATTATCATGTTTGTGGTCTATGATTATGATAGGAATCTTTAATTCCCAACCCTTGCCAAGAGTTCTTTTTGCCATTTAATTTTTATTTTTCTTACTTTAATTGCTTTTCATTTAATTCCTTGCATGCTTGTTTAATTTCTTGCAATTTACATTTTTTGCTTATTTCAACCAAAATCCTCAATTTTCTCATAGCCAATAATATGACACTTAATTGCATTTCTAGGGAGAATAACCCAAGATTTAAAACTTCCGGTTATTTTGATTTGAATTGTGACAATTCTTTATTTTAAATTTTGATTGAGAGTTAATTATTGGTCTAGACTATGCTTGCAATGAAGAAATTCTTTTTGGTGAAATTCTAGATTAACAATAATTCTCACATCAATTTTTTGGCGCCGTTGTCAGGAATTTGCAATGATGTTACATTGTTGGCTATTGTTAATATGTGAATATGTGAATAGTTTGTTTTTGATTAGTTACTTATTTTTGCTTGCAAATATATCTCTTGGTTGTTAGCTTGCTTTAATAAATCTTTGTTTTAAAATACATATGTGAATAATTAGTAATCTTGTTTAAATTGTCTTTTTTACTTGAGTTGTATGTTTAAAATTTTCAATTAGTTTTTGAATGGTTAAAATAGTTTTAGGTAGATTTTTGTTTGTGTATATTACAAGTGTTTTGAATAATCTAATAATTTTAATTTAGAAAATAAAATTTTGGATAAATTTAAAAATTTAATGTAAATAGTTAGCATATTTTTATTAATTTCTTATTTATATACATATTTAAATGTTGGATAAAATTCTATTTAAAAAAAAATCACTTCGTGTGTACGTACAGGCCTAGTGCATATGCACAGTCTCATACACGCCATGTCCACGCAGCCTTTGCACAATATGTTGTATACGGATAATGGCACATTTCCCATCCGTGCGTATATTGGTGCCTACGCACGATGGCAAAACAAACCCCCCTCTTCTTTGCGTCACAGCACCCTTCTTCCCCAGCGTTCACTCCTCTTCTCTTCTTCTGTTTCAAATCTCCATCAGCGCCCACCCGTCTCCGCCACCACCCTCCATCCACCGCCACCTTCTCAGAACCGCAACCGTCACAACCGCGACCCAGAACCCATCGCGCCGTCGACGAGCCACCGCGACCCCCTTCTTCCTTCACCCCTTCGCGTGCTCTCTGTCCTCCTCAGCCACACCAACCCTCTTCTCCTCTCTCTCCATCTCACTCGCAAAACCACCAAACCAAGCCCACCACCACAGCGCCGCCAGCAACCCTAATCGCCAGCAAGCCACCGCGACCCCCTTTTCCCTATCCCGTTTCTTCTTCCTCTTCTCTCATCTCTTCTCTGTTCTCTTGCCCCATTCCCCTCTCCTCTGCCACCGAACAGCCGCCGCGCCCCTCAGTGACGGCGTTGCCACCCAACCTTCGCCACTGCACCCTTACCGGCGTCCCAACCTGTCACCACCCCCTGTCCGAACCCTAACCCAACCAACCACCCCCGCGACCCTCTACCCTCTTCACCCCCTCGCATCCCCTCTCAGCGTCGAACCACCATCGCGAACCAACCTCCCCAGGGCCGAACCACTGACCTGTAGCCTCCACCATTGAGGAGCCATGGCGACCCAACCCAGCGCCGCTACGGCATCCAGGCCGCTTCCCTTCATGCGAAGCCCTTTCCCCTTCCCCGTGCTCTATCACTCCTCCCACTGTCTTCGAAGGTTAGAACAGGGCAAAACCTCTGTTTCCATTTCATTACGTCCTAACCACTGCCATGTCGCCAGCGCCACAACCAGGCCAGCTGAGTTGCTCCGCCCATTCCTCACCACCACATTCTCTCATCTCTTCTGTTTATTCTGTTTAGTATGTTACAGGTTGTTAATTCAGTTTGTTTAGTTAGTTTAGTTAGATTAGTTTAGCTTAGTTGATTAGGTGGTCAGAGAATCTGAGCTGGATAGTGAATTTAGGTTTGTTTTGATTAATGCTGCTGTTTGGAAATGTTGCTGTTTCATTGATTTGTCCAGTGCTAAATTGGCTTCTCTGATTCTGCTGCACCCCTGTCTCTTACTGCTGTGCTTTTGTTCAGGGCGGTTTGGAGTGAACCAACTGCTAAATATTGTTAATGGTTACTTGTGCAGTGATGATTTTTGCTCAATGTATGAATTTAAGTTGTTATGCTGCTGAGTTCTTGTTTCAATGTGACCTTTGTTGTTGGATTCAGTTGGGTGTAATTGTTTGAATTTTTATTGCTTACTTGTAATTGGTTGTTGAATTCAACAAATGGAATACTGCCTGAATCCATTACTTTTGTTCATTGTGTTGTTTTGGTACTGTGTTTTAAGCCATTATTTTTGTTCATTGTTCAAAGAAAGCATGCTGCTTGTTGCTTAATTTGTTATGGCTTAATTGTGCATTGCTATTTGCTGCTGTATGTTGGCTTATTTGTTTATTTCATATGAATTCACATGTGATTTTTGTGTGTTTAGTGTTCGTAGATTCATATGAAACTTGGTTTGATTGAGCAATATTGGAAAATAGGCAAATTTACTGCTAAAATGCTGCAGGATTTTTCTTAACCTTGTTTCATTAAATGACATTGTTTTATTTGGTGCAACAGGATTCTATTTGACGGATTTCTGTGTCAAAAAGAATCTTGTTTGCTAAATGGTTTTGGAAATTTTCTCAAGGGCTTCCTTACAAGTTTTGGTCAATTTTTGAACTTCTTTGCTTGTTTTAAATTGTGTGTTATCCATAAGTATCACATAGCCTTAATTGATTTTTCAATTGATCATAAACTTGAAATTCTTTTGTGTAAGACCCAAAACTTTTGAAAAGTCTTATTATGATCAAGTCTCAAATCATATGGTTATTTATAGCCTTAATTTTGGAAATTATTTTATTAAAGATTATTAAGGCAAGTTTTGATTTATTGAATTTGAGACGAGTTATGATCTTTATCCAATTTTATAATTATTGGATTATTTTCTGTATTTAAATTATAAAGTTGATAGTTATGGAATAATAAGGATTTTATATGATATAGACTAAATAATCAATATTTTAATATATTGATATTGCTATTTTAGAAAATAGAGAAATTAATTATATTATTGCTAAATTTTGGATTTGGACATTTTATTGAAAATAAAGTGTGAAATTGATGAGTAAATAGTATTTTTATGCACTATTATTGTTGAATTAGAATTTATTTCTAATTACTACATTATACCTATTTTTAAGTGAAATTACTAAAATGCTCCTAACCCTAAGTTTCAAAAATGAAACCCTAATCCTATACCCAGCAGCCGCCACCTTTCTTCTCCCCTCAGCAGGTGCAACCCCTCCTTCCCAAACAGACACCAACGCATAGCTTTCCTCACCCAGCAGCAAGCAACACACCTTTTCCCCCCTTTCTCCAATTCAATGTGCAACAATAGTAGGAGAAAGAAACAAGAGAAACGGACCAGAAGAGATGCTGAGTTGCGGATGGAGAGAGGAGGAGAGGAAGGATATTCGCACCGGCGTGCTGGGCTCCACCTCTGCCGTCGCATCGTCGCTGTTAGCACTGCGAGATGCCATTCGTGTCGCTGTCCCTGAAGCTTCGCACTGCTGTCCAACCGCCACGCCTCGCCGTCAGTTGCTGCTCATTCTCATCGCAACCAGAGGAGAGTGCGAGACCGAGAGAGAGAGAGAGAGAGAGAGAGAGAGAGAGAGAGAGA
>NC_029773.3:12175845-12178249 GCF_000817695.3 Arachis duranensis | reverse complement strand
GAGAGAGAGAGAGAGAGAAAGCGTGGAGTCGGCGTCGTGCGGAGAGGGACTCGCCGCTCCTTCCCATCGCCGCTGAGCTGCCATTGTTGACGCGTGCCACCGCAGCTGAGGGTGTCGCCACCACCAAACCCCGGCCGAAGATGCTTCCACTACACGGGAGAGGAAGAGGAGTGATGAGGCAGAACGCGTCCTCACTGGAGCTCTTGAGCGCCGCCATCGTTCGTGCCTCCTCTCGTCGCCAAATCTGCTCCCACTTATGGGTTCTGGAATCTGACCCGGATGCCGCTGCCACTATCCGAGCTCGCTGTTGCTAATGATGGTAAGCCCAAACCGCCACCGGCAAAAGGGGTTCAGGCCGCCGCAGGTGTCACTGCCGGAGAAGGGAGCTGCATCTCTGTGATTCCGACCGCCAGAAGTGGTTCTGTGACTTTAGGGACCACTGCCGGAGCTTCTGGCTACTTTTTCCGTCGCCGGAAAAGTATGCCGGTAAGGGATTTAATTTACGGTTTTTGTCTTTTTTGGATTTCGGAAAGAGTATTAATACTGCGTGGTTGTACAGCTACTATTAGCAGAAATTTGGGCCACTACAGTTATTCAGAATTTATTAACGGAGCCGCTGTCGAGTCGATTTGGAGTTGCGGCTGTTTTGTTCCATTAATTTAGTGAGTATCTCTATTTCGAAAGCCTCGCGTTAGTACCTTGTTGTGCTTGGTTAATGAATATGAGTTTTGGTAACGTGGGGTCGAGTCCTGATTGTTATGTGTTGCAATTAGAGTTGGTGAGATTGTTGAGAACGCAAGTGGAGCCGAGTTGCTGGCTGCAGTTGGTTTTGCGTTGAGGCGAAGAGGACTCTGTGAGACTTTTGGGCTATGGAATTGCGTTTTGAGGTAGGGGCGCTTTCCAAACACTATGTTTTATGTATTGGAATTATTACATATGGATACTGATGTGAGATATTGTGTATTTGGTGATTGTATCTGTGATGAGCGGATAATTTGTACGCTTTTTGGCATTGTTTTTAGTATGTTTTTAGTATGTTCTAGTTAGTTTTTAGTATATTTTTATTAGTTTTTAGTTAAAATTCACTTTTCTGGACTTTACTATGAGTTTGTGTGTTTTTCTGTGATTTCAGGTATTTTCTGGCTGAAATTGAGGGACCTGAGCAAAAATCTGATTCAGAGACTGAAAAGGACTGTAGATGCTGTTGGATTCTGACCTCCCTGCACTCGAAGTGGATTTTCTAGAGCTACAGAAGTCCAAATGGCGCGCTCTCAATGGCGTTGGAAATTAGACATCCTGGGCTTTCCAGCAATATATGATAGTCCATACTTTGCCCAAGATTTGATGGCCCAAACCGGCGTTCAAAGTCACCTTCAGAATTTCCAGCGTTAAACGCCAGAACTGGCACAAGGATGGGAGTTAAACGCCCAAACTGGCATAAAAGCTGGCGTTTAACTCCAAGAAGAGTCTCTACACGAAAATGCTTCATTGCTCAGCCCAAGCACACACCAAGTGGGCCCGGAAATGGATTTTTATGTCATTTACTCATCTTTGTAAACCTTAGGCTACTAAGTTCTCTATAAATAGGACCTTTTACTATTGTATTTTCATCTTTTGATCACTTTAGATCTCTAGATCATCTTTTGATCATGTTTTTATGATTGAACCCTCTTTGGGAGGCTGGCCATTCGGCCATGCCTAGACCTTGTTCTTATGTATTTTCAACGGTGGAGTTTCTACACACCATAGATTAAGGTGTGGAGCTCTGCTGTACCTCGAGTATTAATGCAATTACTATTATTCTTCTATTCAATTCCGCTTGTTCTTGTTCTAAGATATCACTTGTTCTTCCATAAGGTCTAACATTGTCTGTGGTATTCTGAGTAGAGATTCAATGATTGAATGACTGTGACGTGCTTCAAACTCCTGAGGGCGGGGCGTTAGTGACAGACGCAAAAGAATCACTGGATTCTATTCCGGCCTGATTGAGAACCGACAGATGGATAGCCGTGCCGTGACAGGGTGCGTTGAACATTTCCACTGAGAGGATGGGAGATAGCCACTGACAACGGTGAAACCCTTGAATAAGCTTGCCATGGAAAGGAGTAAGAAGGATTGGATGAAAACAGTAGGAAAGCAGAGAGACGGAAGGGACACAGCATCTTCATGTGCTTATCTGAAATTCCCACCAATGAATTACATAAGTATCTCTATCTTTATCTTTATGTTTCATTCGTATATCACACATATCCATTTGAGTTTGCCTGACTAAGATTTACAAGGTGACCATAGCTTGCTTCATACCAACAATCTCTGTGGGATTGACCCTTACTCGCGTAAGGTTTATTACTTGGACAACCCAGTACACTTGCTGGTTAGTTGTGCGAAGTTGTGTTTATGCCAT
>NC_029773.3:12174222-12175371 GCF_000817695.3 Arachis duranensis | reverse complement strand
GTATGATCTAGTTAGTTTTTAGTATATTTTTATTAGTTTTTAGTTAAAATTCACTTTTCTGGACTTTACTATGAGTTTGTGTGTTTTTTTGTGATTTCAGGTATTTTCTGGCTGGAATTGAGGGACCTGAGCAAAAATCTGATTCAGAGACTGAAAAGGACTCCAGATGCTGTTGGATTCTGACCTCCCTGCACTCGAAGTGGATTTTCTGGAGCTACAGAAGCCCAATTGGCGCGCTCTCAATGGCGTTGGAAAGTAGACATTCTGGGCTTTCCAGCAATATATGATAGTCCATACTTTGCCCAAGATTTGATGGCCCAAATCGGCGTTCAAAGTCACCCTCAAGATTTCCAGCGTTAAACGCCGGAACTGGCACCAAAGTGGGAGTTAAACGCCCAAACTGGCACTAAAGCTGGCGTTTAACTCCAAGAAGAGTCTCTACACGAAAATGCTTCATTGCTCAGCCCAAGCACACACCAAGTGGGCCCGGAATTGGATTTTTATGTCATTTACTCATCTCTGTAAACCTTAGGCTACTAGTTTTCTATAAGTAGGACCTTTTACTATTGTATTTTGAATCTTTCAATCTTAGAAGCCTTTGATCATGTTTTTATGATTGAACCCTCTTTGGGAGGCTGGCCATTCAGCCATGCCTAGACCTTGTTCGTATGTATTTTCAACGGTGGAGTTTCTACACACCATAGATTGAGGTGTGGAGCTCTGCTGTACCTCGAGTATTAATGCAATTACTATTGTTCGTCTATTCAATTCCGCTTGTTCTTGTTCTAAGATATCACTTGTTCTTCAACTTGATGAATGTGATGATCCGTGACACTCATCATCATTCTCACCTATGAACGTGTGACTGACAACCACCTCCGTTCTACCTTCGATTGGGTGGATATCTCTTGGATTCCTGTTACACGATGCATGGTTGATCGCCTGACAATCGAGTGCTCGCTTGACAACCGAGCCAGCCATTCTGTGAGATCAGAGTCTTCGTGGTATAGGCAAGAACTGATGGCGGCATTCAAGAGAATCCGGAAGGTCTAACCTTGTCTGTGGTATTCTGAGTAGGATTCAATGATTGAATGACTGTGACGAGCTTCAAACTCCTGAAGGCGGGGCGTTAGTGACAGACGCAAAAGA
>NC_029773.3:12171476-12173830 GCF_000817695.3 Arachis duranensis | reverse complement strand
GGAGTCTTAGACTAGCATTGCAATGATTCCTGGAATTCTCATTAAGAATTTTGATACCTTTATTCTCCACTTAATTTTCGAAAATCCAAAAAAATTACAAAATCATAAAATCCAAAAATATTTCTTGTTTGAGTCTAGAATCTCATTTTAAGTTTGGTGTCAATTGCATGTTTCTATTCTTCTTGCATTCATGCATACGTCTTTATTAATCTTCAAGTTGTTCTTGATGATTTCATTGCTCTGATCTTTGAATTCTATTGACTTGAGTGTTTTGTTGTTTGTCATATGCATTCTCATGTTGTTAGTGTCAGTAGTATACAAACTGCTAAGTTTGGTGTCTTGCATGCATTGTTATTTGATTTTAGTTGCATTTTGATTATTCCTCATTATTAAAAATCCAAAAATATTTTTTATTTGTGTCTTCTCAAGTCAATAATACAGAGAATTGAAGATTCAGAACATACAGCAGAGGAATTACACAGAAAAAGCTGGGCGTTCAAAACGCCTAGTAAAGAAGGAAGACTGGCGCTTAAACGCCAGCCAGGGTACCTGGCTGGGCGTTTAACGCCCAAAAAGGTAGTGATTTGGGCGTTAAACGCCAGGATGGCACAAGAGGGAAGATTTTGTTTTTAATGCAAATTTTTTTTCAAGTTTTCAAAGTTTTTCAAAATCAAATCTTTTTCAAATCATATCTTTTCAATCAAATCTTTTTCAAAATCAATTTCTTTCTATTTTCAAAAATACTTGTTATCAATTAATGATTTGATTCAACATTTCAAGTTTGTTGCCTTTTCTGTTGAGAAAGGTTTAATGTTTGAATCATATCTTTTCTTGTTAGCCAAGTTATTAATTTTTAAAGTCAAATATTTTTAAAATGTTTTTCAAATCATATTTTCTCAATCACATCTTTTTAAAACCAATCATATCTTCTTAACCACATCTTTTTCAAAATAGTTTTCAATCAAATCTTTTTAATTTCTAATTTCAAAATCTTTTTCAAAAATCATTTTTTTTTACTTAGTTTTCGAAAATTAAAGACTATTTTTCAAAATGTTTTCAAAATCTTTTACTTAATTTTCGAAAATTTCTTCCCCTCTTTTCACATCCTTCTATTTATGTACTAACACTATTCCTTAATACACAATTCGAACTCCATCTTTCTTGATAAGTTCGAATTTTTCTACCTCTGTCTTCCATTTTTCTTTTCCTCTGACTCCTCAAGGAATCTCTATACTGTGACATAGGGGATTCCATATTTCCTTGTTTTCTTCTCTTTCATATGAGCAGGAGCAAAGACAAAGGCATTCTTGTTGAGGCTGATCCTGAACCTGAAAGGACCTTGAAGCGAAAGCTAAGAGAATCTAAGGCACAACTCTCTGTAGAGGACTTAACAGAAATCTTCAAAGAAGAAGAACACATGGCAGCCGAAAACAACAACAATGCCAACAATGCAAGGAAGGTGATGCTATTCCCTTTTGCTGTAAGAGACAGAGCTAGAACATGGTTGGATTCACAACCTAAATAAAGCCTGAACTCTTGGGAAAAGCTAGTCTATGCCTTTTTGGCAAAGTTCTTTCCACCTCAAAAATTGAGTAAGCTTAGAGTGGAAGTCCAAACCTTCAGACAGAAGGAAGGAGAATCCCTCTATGAAGCTTGGGAAAGATACAAACAATTAATCAGAAAGTGTCCCTCTGATATGCTTTATGATAGGTATTTTCTATGATGGTCTCTCTGAACTATCCAAGATGTCTTTGGATAGCTCTACTGGAGGATCTCTTCATCTGAAGAAGACGCCCACAGAAGCTCAAGAACTAATTGAAATGGTTGCAAATAACCAATTCATGTACACTTCTGAAAGGAATCCTGTGAACAATGGGACAAATCAGAAGAAAGGAGTTCTTGAGATTGACATTCTGAATGCCATACTGGCTCAGAACAAAATATTGACTCAGTAAGTCAATATGATTTCTCAAAGTCTGTCTGGAATGCAAAATGCACCAGGTAGTACTAAGGAAGCTTCATCTGAAGAAGAAGCTTATGATCCTGGGAACCCTTCAATGGAATAGGTGAATTACATGGGAGAACCCTATGGAAACACCTATAATCCTTCATGGAGAAATCATCCAAATCTTTCATGGAAGGATCAACAGAGACCTCAACAAAGTTTCAACAATAATAATGGTGGAAGAAACAGGTTTAGCAATGGCAAGCCTTTTCCATCATCTTCTCAGCAACAGACAGAGAGTTCTAAACAGAGTAACTCTGACTTAGCGACCATGGTCTCTGATCTAATCAAAACCACTCAAAGTTTCATGACTGAAACAAGGTCCTCCATTAGAAACTTGGAAGGACAA
>NC_029773.3:12169234-12171349 GCF_000817695.3 Arachis duranensis | reverse complement strand
ATCAACATGGCCGAATTTGGAGAGGAAGAAGAGGCAGTGAACGCCACTGAGGAAGACCTCAATGGACGTCCACTAGCCTCCAATGAGTTCCCCAATAAGGAACCATGGGAATCTAAGGCTCAAAATGAGACCATAGAGATTCCATTGGATTTACTTCTGCCATTCATGAGCTCTGATGAGTATTCTTCCTCTGAAGAGGATGAGTATGTCACTGAAGAGCAAGTTGCTAAATACCTTGGAGCAATCATGAAGCTAAATGACAAGTTATTTGGAAATGAGACTTGGGAGGATGAACCCCCTTTGCTCACCAAAGAACTGGATGGATGAACCCCCTTTGCTCACCAAAGAGCTGGATGACTTATCTAGGCAGAAATTACCTCAAAAGAGACAGGATCCTGGGAAGTTTTCAATACCTTGTACCATAGGCACCTTGACCTTCAAGAAGGCCTTGTGTGACCTAGTGTCAAGTGTAAATCTCATGCCTCTCTCTGTAATGGAGAAGCTAGGGATCTTTGAGGTGCAAGCTGCAAAAATCTTACTAGAGATGGCAGACAACTCAAGAAAACAAGCCTATGGACTTGTAGAGGATGTTCTGGTTAAGGTTGAAGACCATTACATCTCTGCTGATTTCATAGTCCTAGAGACTGGGAAGTGCATGGATGAATCCATCATCCTTGGCAGACCCTTCCTAGCCACAGCAAAGGCTGTGATTGATGCTGATAGAGGAGAATTGATCATTCAAGTGAATGAAGAATCCTTGGTGTTTAAGGCTCAAGGATATCCATCTATCACCATGGAGAGGAAGCATGAAGAGCTCTTCTCAAATCAGAGTCAAACAGAGCCCCCACAGTCAAACTCTAAGTTTGGTGTTGGGAGGCCACAACCAATTTCTAAGTTTGGTGTTGAACCCCCACATGAAAACTCTAAGTTTGGTGTTGGGAGGTTCCAACATTGCTCTGAGCATCTCTGAGTCTCCATGAGAGCCCACCGTCAAGCTATTGACATTAAAGAAGCGCTTGTTGGGAGGCAACCCAATGTTATATTTTATCTATTTTCCTTTGTTATTTTATGTTTTTTTGTAGGTTGATGATCATGAGAAGTCACAAAATCAATTGAAAAAGCAAAAATAGAATGAAAAACAGAAAGAAAAACAGCACACCTTGGAGGAAGAACCTGCTGGCGTTTAAACGCTAGTAAGGCTAGCAGATGGGCGTTTAACGCCCAGTCTGGCACCATTCTGGGCGTTTAACGCCAGAAAGGGGCACCAGACTGGCATTAAACGCCAGAAAAGGGCAAGCACTTGGCGTTAAACGCCAGAAATGGGCACCAGCCCGGCGTTTAACGCCAGAATTGGCTCAAAACGCATTTTTGCATGCCATTTGGTGCAGGAATGACTTTTCCTTGACACCTCAGGATCTGTGGACCCCACAGGATCCCCACCTACACTACCACTCTCTTTCTTCTTCACCAATCACCTCAACACCTCTTTCCCAAAAACCCTTCACCTATTAAATCCCATCTTTCTCTTCACCACTCACATCCATCCTTCATAAAACCCCACCTACCTCACCCTTCAAATTCAAACCACTTTCCCCCCAAACTCACCCTCCCATAGCCGAACCATAACCCTCCCCCTACTCCTATATAAACCCTTCTTCACTCCTTCATTTTCACACCACCTAAACACTACTTCTTCCCCCCTTTGACCGAACACAGCCATTCCCTTCTTCCTCTATTTATTCTTCTTCTACTCTCTTCTTTCTTCTTTTGCTCGAGGACGAGCAAACCTTTTAAGTTTGGTGTGGTAAAAGCATTGCTTTTTGTTTTTCCATAACCATTTATGGCATCCAAGACCGGAGAAACCTCTAGAAAGAGGAAAGGGAAGGCAAAAGCTTCCACCTCCGAGTCATGGGAAATGGAGAGATTTATCTCAAGGGTGCATCAAGACCACTTCTATGAAGTTGTGGCCTTGAAGAAGGTGATCTCCGAGGTCCCTTTCAAACTCAAAAAGGGTGAATATCCAGAGATCCGACATGAGATCCGAAGAAGAGGTTGGGAAGTTCTTACCAACCCCATTCAACAAGTCGGAATCTTAATGGTTCAAGAGTTCTATGC
>NC_029773.3:12168443-12169190 GCF_000817695.3 Arachis duranensis | reverse complement strand
CTCTCCTTCATTTTCACACAACATAAACCCTCTTTCTCCTCCTTTGGCCGAACCACAAAGCCTCCCCCATCTCCTTCATTTCGTCTTCCTCTACTCTCTTTTTCTTCTTTTGCTCGAGGACGAGCAAACCTTTTAAGTTTGGTGTGGTAAAAGCATTGCTTTTTGTTTTTCCATAACCATTTATGGCATCCAAGGCCGGAGAAACCTCTAGAAAGAGGAAAGGGAAGGCAAAAGCTTTCACCTCCGAGTCATGGGAGGACCCCTGAGATTCCTCAAGGGATGCACTTTCCTCCACAAAACTATTGGGAGCAACTAAACACCTCCCTAGGAGAATTGAGTTCCAACATGGGACAACTAAGGGTGGAGCACCAAGAACATTCCATTCTCCTCCATGAAATTAAAGAAGACCAAAGAATCATGAGAGAAGAGCAACTAAGACAAGGAAGAGACATTGAGGAGCTCAAGCACTCCATAGGATCTTCAAGAGGAAGAACAAGCCGCCATCACTAAGGTGGACCCGTTCTTTAATTTCCTTGTTCTTTATTTTCCTGTTTTTCGAATTTTAGTGCTTATGTTTATCTATGTTTGTATCTTGTGATCATTAGTGTCTATGCCTTAAAGTTATGAATGTCCTATGAATCCATCACCTTTCTTGAATGAAAATTGTTCTTAATTGAAAAAGAGAAGAATTGCATGAATTTTGAATTTTATAACAGATTAATTATTTTGATGTGGTGGCAATACTTT
>NC_029773.3:12151063-12164652 GCF_000817695.3 Arachis duranensis | reverse complement strand
GGGCGTTAGTGACAGACGCAAAAGAATCACTGGATTCTATTCCAACATACAAATTATCCGCTCATCAGATAGCCGTGCCGTGACAGGGTGCGTTGAACATTTCCACTGAGAGGATGGGAGGTAGCCACTGACAACGGTGAAACCCTTGCATAAGCTTGCCATGGAAAGGAGTAAGAAGGATTGGATGAAGACAGTAGGAAAGCAGAGAGACGGAAGGGACACAGCATCTTCGTGCGCTTATCTGAAATTCCCACCAATGAATTACATAAGTATCTCTATCTTTATCTTTATGTTTCATTCGTATATCACACATATCCATTTGAGTTTGCCTGACTAAGATTTACAAGGTGACAATAGCTTGCTTCATACCAACAATCTCTGTGGGATCGACCCTTACTCGCGTAAGGTTTATTACTTGGATGACCCAGTGCACTTGCTGGTTAGTTTTGGACGACCCAGTACACTTGCTGGTTAGTTGTGCGAAGTTGTGTTTATGCCATGGTATTGAACACCAAGTTTTTGGATTCATTACCGGGGATTATTTGAGTTGTGAAAAGTATTGATCACAATTTCGCGCACCAATCTGCCTTATGTATTATTTGATTGACCCGAATGATTATGGATGTTGATTTGGCTGAATTGTTGTGCGACTTGTGAAATGTAATGTTTTGAAGTTGATTCTTTAAAGATTTGAAATCTAAGTTTAATCCGCTGAGGACTGATTTAGTTTGAGTTAATTGTTTTGATGATTTGAAAAGTCGAATGCACTTTTGAATTCAGCCTGGTTTACTTTAATTGACTTGGTTTTGGACAAATAATTTGTTATTGAACCGTTTCTTTAAAGCTTTAGAAATGAGTTAAATCGGTTGATATTAATTTGATTTTAAAACGGTTTCCTTGAGATATGCTAATGAGGCGACTGTTGGATTTAGCTTGATTTTGAATTGATTTTTGGATTCTGGACTGTTGAAAGGGATTGAGGAACGGTTTAGTTGGGACCCGAACCGGGTGGCAAAGTCCAAGTTTTAGGGGAGATGCTGCCGAAATTTCTATAATATCTGAGGCTTTATTTGAAATGTTATTTGGGAAATTTTGAGTTTAATGTCTTTCCTATTTACTCGGAGGATTGTGAATTTATGGCTTAGAACGATTATGAAAGCGATGAATCTATGCTTTGAAAGAATTATTGAAAAAAAAGAGAATCATGATTTCTCCTTGTTTTCCAAGAAGAATAGTATGTTTTTGGGTACAAGTTATTCGGAAGAGAATTTTGCCTTGGGGCTGTTTTAAGAGGTAAAACGGGTTTATGTTTTTCTCTATTAAACATAAAGAGTGTCCATTGGAAGAGTTTTTTTGTGATTTTAAAAGGAATTGGATTTCGATGGATGAACATCATTATTTTGACGTTTTGAATAAGATTCAGAGTACCCTTTGAACTATAGTTTAACACAACAAAAAATGATTCTCTTAGCAGTTTGAAATGCTTCAGATTTAATTATGGAATTGAAGCTGGTTTTGTTTAAGTAAAGGAAATGGCTTTGAAAAGAGTAATTGATTACATGACTCGGATTGGCTTAGATCTTATTTTATTACTCAATTCGGAAAGCCAATGTTTTAATGATTTTAAATGAATTTGGCGGAATGAGTTATGTTATTCTCCCCTAAAAACTTGAGACTCTGCCAAGAAACTTTTGTTATTAAATCCTCTTGTTAGATGGATGATTTTGAATATTTTAAAATGAATCTTTAACTTGCCATGGTTATGGAAGTTGTGGAAAGAGGATGCCGAGAGTGGCATTGTTTTTAAAAGGGGAACTTACTTTGAGTAAAAGTGGCTTATGAGCTTGAGATGATTTGAGAAACGAGATTTCTAAAGCCAAGGCTAAAAAGAGTTGAAACTTGATTTCAAAGTGAAACTATTTGGGAAAAAGTGATTTATGGCTTAAATGCCGATTTTATGAATCGATGATGTTAAATGTGGAAGTGTTGTTTTGTTGTGAGCCGGAATGGCTGTGTATGATTATAAATATTGGTTGGTTCTGGATTGAACCGTGAGCCGGAATGGCTGTGTATGATATGAATATTGGCTGGTTCTGGACTGAACTGTGAGCCGGATGGCTGAGATGGATGTTGATCCATGGATGAAATTGAATGCATGTATATGCTGAATCATTGATAAATGTAAATGTTGCACTTCCACTACCGGAGATAAGAGTTTCCCTGGGAGAAAACAGTGGCTAGCCACCACGTGCTTCAGGTTGAGACTCGAAGCTCTTTTGACCCTATGTCGTCTGGGTGGCCGGGCACTGTGAAAGCCCCGGATGAGCTCACCCCCATAAATATTCACCAGTGAGGGTGATGGATGTGGATCATGATTATGATCAAGTTTATATTGAGTATAACTCGAGTTGGGGAGACACGATAGAGGGATAGTCCAATGGTTAGCTACAGGACTTGTCGGTTTGGCTCTATAACCGACAGATGATATCATCAGCCACTAGGGACAGGCATGCATCATATGCATCTATGTGACATTGTTTGGGTGTGCATATTGTACTTGGTTTACCTATGTGATTACTTGTGATCACCTGCTACTTGTGATACTGCTGTAACTGTTTGTTTGTGCTTGAACTTCCTATCTGTATTTGCAATTGGGACTCTGTTGGTTTGTGGTGATTGGTTGTTGGTTGAATTGTTTGGGCCTAGGGCCGTGGTTGAAATGAGATAAATCAATGGTTGGTTTCAGTTTTGTGTTTCTGATTTGGAATAGTATGAAAGGCTATTTTTGGTTTAGCATAGATGAACCTTTTGAAAAGCTTTCGAAATATTATTTTAAATAAACAGTTTCCTTTCAAAAAAGGATGCCAGATTTTCTCTTTTACTGTAAACCATTATTTTTTGAAAAGACGCATAAGTTAGTTATTTATCACTGGTACGGTTTATCTTCACGTATCCTATTACAGTAATTTCCAAAAACCCTCTACTGAGAACCCTTTCGAGGATGATGTTCTCACCCCCTACATTTTTCCCCTTTCAGGATATGGGCGCTGAAGTCACGAAGAGTTTATTTAATTGTTGTTGTGATGTTCTATATTGCTTTAGATTGTTATTTATTGTACCCTCGCCTTTATCTTGATATATTCTGTAAGAGGGATAGGAATTGTATTGGATAATGCTTGTAATATTATTTATATGTATATGTATATATATGGATGTACTCTTTATGAGTTCATGTAAGTTGTATGGTATGTATGGATGTACGTTGTATAGCAAAAGTATTTTTGGGAGCGGTATTGCGGTTTAAAGTTTTAAACAGGCTCATATTTTAGTATTAAATAGTATAAGTGTCGTCGTAATGTCCGAGCTATCAGAGTTGTGTAGCCGGAAGCGTGAGCTTTAGTAGTTAGGGTGTTACATTATGGTATCAGAGCAGTCCTTCCTATAGAGCTTGAGGAATGGACCGACTATGCTTCAATTGCATACTCTGAATGTTTATCATGTATTAGGTCTTGTCGAATGACGAGAATTAGCGTTTTATGCACATGACGGTCTATTGATTAACAATGTTAGTCTTGCATTACACAATTCCTGATATTAAGTTTGGCCGGCTTAATACTAGTGAATTATGTATATGAAAGCACTAATGGGTTATCATAGATGATATACGAGTTTTGAGTAAAGCGAATCGCGGGTTTGGGGAGCGTTGGAAACTATTTCTCGAGGCTATTCAGTTGTCTGTCTTAAATTTTGTTCGAGTTGACCTGTTCTTTCATATCCTAACTTGAAGTTCTTGTTTGCTAGTCCTCTTGAAAAGTAGTTTGATACTTCAACTCTATTCCTCTATTCATATGCATTCATGTTAGATCTTACTTGCATATGCTTGTTTGAAATCCTTGTTGTATCTATCTTTCTCTGTTTGAGTTCTTTTTGATTCACGTATCCTTTGATATAGCTTTTTGAACTTGTCTTAATGCACTGTGCCTTTTTAACTCCGGATTTTGAGTCCATTCTTATAGAAATTGTTGATTCAGTTCTTCTCTTATTTGACAGTGATTACAGCCAATTTTGAGATTTTTATGAAAATTGCTGTTGAATAGATGTATGCTTATCTATATATGAAACTTTGAAGATTTCTTACACAGTTTAACAACTATTTATTTCTAATACTTCGCCTGTATTTTTACTTGTTTACGGAACTGCATTTACTTTAAAATTACAATTTGACTTTCTAGTAATTTCACTATAGTTCCAATGCATATCTTCATTTGATTATGTATTTAGGTATTTTTCAAAAATCCGAAAAGAAAGAATTTTTTTTGCTTTTACTCAGGTTGAGATTTATTTGGTAAACTTCACTTAATTTATTTTGATTTGAGTTTGGTTTAGCCTACTACATTGTTTATGTCATTGTGGTTCTTTTGAGAATGATGAACTCGTAGCTTTCTTCTTATGAACGGACTCATTCTCTCTTAATCTTTCCATCTCCATGAATGTCATGTTTTACTTTGTTTTTAACTAATCTTTTACATCTTGTGAACATTACCATTGATCTTGGTTTTTTCTCTCTTGTGAATCTCACTCTTATGTGAGTCAGCTTGATTTGTTTCAATTCCGTGCATCGTCTATCCTCTCATTATCACTAGAAGAGTTTTTAGTCGAAGATTTATCCTTGAGAAATTACTAATGATTGAGTTGTCCTTTTCTATGACTTTTGTATTCTTTTGAATCAATTGAAAGTTTGTTTGATGTCTCACGACTAATGGATCTTGTTTAAAATACCTTGATTTAGGATCTTTTCTTGTATGGCTTGACTCCTTTTCAAGTGCATCCTAACCTTCTTGAATATCGTTGTGAGACGGTGATTTCAAGTGTACTTTTGGAGTCTTGCTTTGAATTTTATAAAGCAGATTGAACTCTCTTTGAAGAAGTTTCAAATTGAACTTATTTTTCAGTTGCTTGGTTATAATTGAAATTATTGTTCAATTTTTGATGAAATTATTTTAAAGTTGACATGCGCTATTTTAAATGAAGTTTTGAAAAGCTTCATTGTTTAGTGGAAACCGGTTTGTTTGTAACGCACCTAATTATCTTTCTAATGTATTTGAGGGAATCTTTTGGCTCTTAACAAAACTTGTGTGCATTTTGTTTTTAAAACTCTACATAATCTACTTTAATTGGAAATCGAATTAGAGCAAAGCCACGTTATTGCTTTTGTTGCCCTCTTGAGGAATGTTGGCTATTGGGCTTTTCTTCTAAATTGTGAAGTGATTTTTCGCAAGTTTTCGATTCTTTTATGAACAATGTATTTGGAAGTATTTTTAATCGTGCTCCCGAGTTCTGTGAGCTTTGTCTTGGGTCTGAGATATTCTTTTCTGTAGACCTCACACTTCTTCGACTCAGCTTGGATTTGTTTCAAAATAATGCGCTGAATTTTCTTCTTATTGGTCCTGTTGGATTTCTTTGATACAAGGGTTATATTTGAAGTTGTCAGTCGATTTATTTCTAGCAAACTTTATTGGTTGAGTGTCTTTGTTTATCTGGAATTGAATACATTCTCTCAAATCTATGAGTACTATCCTTGATATTTGACTCTCCTTTTTAGATCTTGTCTCCGTCTGAGTAGACTCGAGAATGGTTTGGTGTCACGTGCGATTTGTAGATGTAGTAACGCGACACTTTAGTTCTTTAAGACGTGATATGTGTATACGAGAGCTGAAGCGGTATGTGTGCAATGTTATGAGTTGTGGATGTTTTGTTCCTTGCAAACGGGTTTGTGATCGATAGGCTTATGATCGGTTATGGGGTTTGTAAAGTGTTTAATAGAGTTGAAAAGTTGAAGCCTTGAGGTTGATATGAGATTAGTGTGCGGATGTTAAGCACGTCGTTTTAACCCCATCATGTTTTATAGCCTTCGATGCCTTGCTTTACTATCACATGATTGAGCCATGTCATCTTTTACATTGAGCCTATCTTGTAATGTTTGCTTTGCAACCCCACTCCTACCTTTGTATCTTTATGCATACGACCATCCAAGTATTTGAAAACCGTATATATGTTTATATGTTGAGATATTTTTTCTTTTCCTTAAATGTGTTTAAGGGTGAACTGTTATGAAATTTCTTTCGTTTTGTATCAATTTTCGAGGGCGAAAATTTTTATAAGGTGGGTAGAATGTAAGACCCAGAACTTTTGAAAAGTCTTATTATGATCAAGTCTCAAATCATATGGTTACTTATAGCCTTAATTTCGGAAATTATTTTACTAAAAATTATTAAGGCAAGTTTTGATTTATTGAATTTGAGACGAGTTATGATCTTTATCCAATTTTATAATTATTGGATTATTTTCTGTATTTAAATTATAAAGTTGATAGTTATGGAATAATAAGGATTTTATATGATATAGACTAAATAATCAATATTTTAATATATTGATATTGCTATTTTAGAAAATAGAGAAATTAATTATATTATTTCTAAATTTTGGATTTGGACATTTTATTGAAAATAAAGTGTGAAATTGATGAGCAAATAGTATTTTATGCACTATTATTGTTGAATTAGAATTTATTTCTAATTACTACATTATACCTATTTTTAAGTGAAATTACTAAAATGCCCCTAACCCTAAGTTTCAAAAATGAAACCCTAATCCTATACCCAGCAGCCGCCACCTTTCTTCTCCCCTCAGCAGCTGCAACTCCTCCTTCCCAAACAGACACCCACGCATAGCTTTCCTCACCCAGCAGCAAGCAACACACCTTTTCCCCCCTTTCTCCAATTCAACGTGCAACAATAGTAGGAGAAAGAAACAAGAGAAACGGACCAGAGAGAGAGGCTGAGTTGTGGATGGAGAGAGGAGGAGAGGAAGGAGATTCGTACTGGGCTCCACCGCCGCCGTCGCATCGTCACCGTCAGCACTGCAAGATGCCATTCGCGTCGCTGTCCCTGAAGCTTCGCACTACTGTCCAACCGCTGCGCCTCGCCGTCAGTTGCTACTCATTCTCATCGCGACCAGAGGAGAGCGTGAGATCGAGAGAGAGAGAAAGCGTGGATTCGGCGTCGCACGGAGAGGGACTCGCCGCTCCTTCCCATCGCCGCTGAGCTGCCATTGTCGACGCGTGTCATTGCGGCTGAGGGTGTCGCCACCACCAAACCCAGGCCGAAGATGCTTCCACTGCACGCGAGAGAAAGAGGAGTGATGAGGCAGAACGCGTCCTCGCCGGAGCTCTTGAGCGCCGCCGTCGTTCGTGCCTTCTCCCGCCGCCAAATCTGCTCCCACTTATGGGTTCTGGAATCTGACCCGGATGTCGCTGCCACCATCCGAGCTCGCTGCTGCTGATGATGGTAAGCCCAAACCGCCGCCGACAAAAGGGGTTCAGGCCTCTGCAGGTGTCACCGCCAGAGAAGGGAGCTGCATCTCTGTGATTTCGACCGCCAGGAGTGGTTCTGTGACTTTAGGGACCACTGCCGGAGCTTCTGGCTACTTCTGCCATCGCCGGAAAAGTATGCCTGTAAGGGTTTTAATTTGCGGTTTCTGTCCTTTTTGGATTTCAGAAAGAGTATTGATACTGCGTGGTTGTACAGCTGCTATTATCAAAAATTTGGGCCGCTGCTGTTATTCAGAATTTATTAACGAAGCCGCTGTCGAGTCGATTTGGAGTTGCGGCTGTTTTGTTTCGTTAATTTAGCAAGTATCTCTATTTCAAAAGCCTCGCGTTAGTACCTTGTTGTGCTTGGTTAATGAATATGAGTTTTGGTAACGTGGGGTCGAGTCCTGATTGTTATGTGTAGCGATTAGAGTTGGTGAGATTGTTGAGAACACAAGTGGAGCTGAGTTGCTGGTTGCAGTTGGTTTTGGGTTGAGGCGAAGAGGACTCTATGAGACTTTTGGGCTATGGAATTGCGTTTTGAGGTAGGGGCTCTTTCCAAACACTATGTTTTATGTATTGGAATTATTACATATGGATACTGATGTGAGATATTGTGTATTTGGTGATTGTATCTGCCTTATGTATTATTTGATTGACCCGAATGATTATGGATGTTGATTTGGCTGAATTGTTGTGCGACTTGTGAAATGTAATATTTTGAAGTTGATTCTTTAAAGATTTGAAATCTGAGTTTAATCCGCTGAGGACTGATTTAGTTTGAGTTAATTGTTTTGATGATTTGAAAAGTCGAATGCACTTTTGAATTCAGCCTAGTTTACTTTAATTGACTTGGTTTTGGACAAATAATTTGTTATTGAACCGTTTCTTTAAAGCTTTAGAAATGAGTTAAATCGGTTGATATTAATTTGATTTTAAAACGGTTTCCTTGAGATATGCCAATGAGGCGACTGTTGGATTTAGCTTGATTTTGAATTGATTTTTGGATTCTGGACTGTTGAAAGGGATTGAGGAACGGTTTAGTTGGGACCCGAACCGGGTGGCAAAGTCCAAGTTTTAGGGGAGATGCTGCCGAAATTTCTATAATATTTGAGGCTTTATTTGAAATGTTATTTGGGAAATTTTGAGTTTAATGTCTTTCCTATTTACTCGGAGGATTGTGAATTTATGGCTTCTTTTATCATCTTTGCTTAGAACGATTATGAAAGCGATGAAGCTATGCTTTGAAAGAATTATTGAAAAAAGAGAATCATGATTTCTCCTTGTTTTCCAAGAAGAATAGTATGTTTTTGGGTACAAGTTATTCGGAAGAGAATTTTGCCTTGGGGCTGTTTTAAGAGGTAAAACGGGTTTATGTTTTTCTCTATTAAACATAAAGAGTGTCCATTGGAAGAGTTTTTTTGTGATTTTAAAAGGAATTGGATTTCGATTGATGAACCTCATTATTTTGACATTTTGAATAAAATTCAGAGTACCCTTTGAACTCTAGTTTAACACAACAAAAAATGATTCTCTTAGCAGTTCGAAACGCTTCAGATTTAATTATGGAATTGAAGCCGGTTTTGTTTAAGTAAAGGAAATGGCTTTGAAAAGAGTAATTGATTACATGACTCGGATTAGCTTAGATCCTATTTTATTACTCAATTCGGAAAGCCAATGTTTTAATGATTTTAAATGAATTTGGCGGAATGAGTTATGTTATTCTCCCCTAAAAGCTTGAGACTCTGCCGAGAAACTTTTGTTATTAAATCACCTTGTTAGATGGATGATTTTGAATGTTTCAAAATGAATCTTTAACTTGCCATGGTTATGGAAGTTGTGGAAAGAGGATGCCGAGAGTGGCATTGTTTTTAAAAGGAGAACTTACTTTGAGTAAAAGTGGCTTATGAGCTTGAGATGATTTGAGAAACGAGATTTCTAAAGCCAAGGCTAAAAAGAGTTGAAACTTGATTTCAAAGTGAAACTATTTGGGAAAAAGTGATTTATGGCTTAAATGCCGATTTTATGAATCGATGATGTTGAATGTGGAAGTGCTATTTTGTTGTGAGCCAGAATGGCTGTGTATGATTATAAATATTGGTTGGTTCTGGATTGAACCGTGAGCCGGAACGGCTGTGTATGATATGAATATTGGCTGGTTCTGGACTGAACCGTGAGCCAGATAGCTGAGATGGATGTTGATCCATGGATGAGATTGAATGCATGTATATGCTGAATCATTGATAAATGTGAATGTTGCACTTCCACTACCGGAGATAAGAGTTTTCCTGGGAGAAAGCAGTGGCTAGCCACCACGTGCTCCAGATTGAGACTCGAAGCTCTTTTGACCCTATGTCGTCAGGGTGGCCAGGCACTGTGAAAGCCCCGGATGAGCTCACCCCCATAAATATTCACCAGTGAGGGTGATGGATGTGGATCATGATTATGATCAAGTTTATATTGAGTATAACTCGAGTTGGGGAGACACGACAGAGGGACAATCCAATGGTTAGCTACCAGGACTTGTCGGGTTGGCTCTATAACCGACAGATGATATCATCAGCCACTAGGGACAGGCATGCATCATATGCATCTATGTGACATTGTTTGGGTGTGCATATTGTACTTGGTTTACCTATGTGATTACTTGTGATCACCTGCTACTTGTTCTACTGCTGTAACTGTTTGTTTGTGCTTGAACTTCCAATCTATGTTTGCAACTGGGACTCTGTTGGTTTGTGGTGATTGGTTGTTGGTTGGATTGTTTGGGCCTAGGGCCGTGGTTGAAATGAGATGGATCGATGGTTGGTTTCAGTTTTGTGTTTCTGATTTGGAATAGTATGAAAGGCTATTTTTGGTTTAGCATAGATGAACCTTTTGAAAAGCTTTCGAAATATTGTTTTAAATGAATAGTTTCCTTTCAGAAAAGGATTCCATATTTTCTCTTTTACTGTAAACCATTATTTTTTGAAAAGAGGCATAAGTCAGTTATTTATCACTGGTACGGTTTATCTTCACGTATCCTATTACAGTATTTCCCAAAAACTCTCTACTAAGAACCCTTTCGAGGATAATGTTCTCACCCCCCTACATTTTTCCCCTTTCAGGATATAGGCGCTGAAGTCACGAAGAGTTTATTTAATTGTTGTTGTGATGTTCTATATTGCTTTAAATTGTTATTTATTGTACCCTCGCCTTTATCTTGATATATTCTGTAAGAGGGATAGGAATTGTATTGGATAATGCTTGTAATATTATTTATATGTATATGTATATATGGATGTACTCTTTATGAGTTCATGTAAGTTGTATGGTATGTATGGATGTACGTTGTATAGAAAAAGTATTTTTGGGAGCGGTATTGCGGTTTAAAGTTTTAAACAGGCTCATATTTTAGTATTAAATAGTATAAGTGTCGTCATAATATCTGAGCTATCAGAGTTGCGCAGCCGGAAGCGTGAGCTTTGGTAGTTAGGGTGTTACATTTTGAGAATTTGAGCCTCTTTTGCATAAACTCACAAGTTTGAAGGTTTTTAAATCTATGTGGCTGATTTGATTCATTTTATTCATACCTAATTTACATTAAGTCACATAGATCATGAGGTTTTCAATTCTTATTTCAACTTGTGACTTTTATGCTTCATTAAAATTTGGTGTTTGAATGTCCTTTAATTAACTTGTTTCTCAATGTTTTAACTTTGTCAACACCAAATTGATTTAACTTATGCCAAATGAGGGTAATTAGTATTCATTTGATTATGTGCTCCACACATACATGTGCATTACTTGTTTTGGCATTTTGAATTGTTGAGAAGTTGAACATGAACTTGCTTGTTTTGGAATTTGTTGGAATTTTCAGAATTAAGGGACGTTTTTGCTATGCACATAACTTTTGTCTTTCTTTTCTTTTTCAACTAACTTTTTCTTTTTCCTCACATAATTTTTTACCTTTGTTTTCTTTTTCCTCACCTAACTTTTAACTTTTCTTTCCTTTTTTTTAACTAACTATTTTCTTTTTTCTCACATAACTTTTAACTTTCCTTTTTCTTTTTAACTAACCATTTTCTTTTTCTTCACTTAACTCTTGACTCTCTTTTTCCTTTTCAACTAACATTAACTTTTTAACTGTTTTTTTCTCCGTGCATAGAAACAATGCTCCTTTCTTCCTTTTATCTTTGATAAACAAGCAAGTCAAGTGGCTGTTATGTGTCTGATTGATTGGAAGTTGCTCCCATTTACTTTCACATTGGTTTTCATGCATGCTTTCGTTCAATCTTATATTTCCATTCACTTCATATATATGCTGTTTTGTGATTCAGTTTTCAACTTCTGTTCACTTGAGGAGGATCATCCTCTCCGGCAACCTCGACATAACCTGAGCCGGACATTCCATCCGAGCATTCTGAGGAGGAGGAGGCCCAGCATCATGAGCTGAAGGAGGCACGAGACTCACCAGCTGACGGTGGAGGTGATCAACGGACATATGAACTAGCAGAGATACCTCAATGCCCTTTGCTCCCTGAGGTGGTGATGTGGGCTGATCAGTAGGATGCTGGGCTGGTGGAGATAGCTCAACACCAATGGCTCCAGCCTCAGCCTCGTGCTCAGGTGGCGGAGATACCTCAACGCCCTCGCCCTAAGATGCATCATCTGCTTCTGATTGCTCCTCAGGTGTGTCTATTGTCTCTACCATCGAGTCCCATTCTCTATTCTACAGCTTGATGTTCTCATATTTCCTATTCACACGCTTCTCCAAGCGCTCTAGCCGCTTTAAAATCTTGAGGCATAGCTATTGAGTCGCAGAGCAACCAAGAAAAGATGATGATGCTGCTGGTTGTGAGGTAGGGGGTTGTGGTGCTGCTGATGTAGAAGGCTGTGCTGTTGCTGTACGGCTTGATTTCCCAGCGGTTACCTTTCTCCTTTTTTTCTTCCCATCAGCCCAACCAGGGTAATCCTTCATCCAGTCTCCATGAGGGATGAACAAATCCTTGTTGGGTATAATCGGTGTGTAGTCATTTGGATCCCATTCAACTCCAGCTTTCGCGACATCTCAGTTATCAAGACCAGAAAGGTTGCCTTCCGCTTAAGAGATACCGGTACTCGCCTCATAGAGGTCCTAATAATCTTGGGTAAGTTGACCGGTTCACCTTCTAAGACAGCCCAAACCAGCACGACCATCTCCCAAGTAATGATGGTCTCATGTGTGGTCGAAATGGCAAAGCTGGTCAGAAGTTTGATGAGCGGATATTTTATACGCTTTTTGGGGGTAATTTGATGTAGATTTTAGTATGTTTTAATTAGTTTTTAGTAGAATATCATTAGTTTTTAGGCAAAAATCATATTTCTGGACTTTACTATGAGTTTGTGTGTTTTTCTATGATTTCAGGTAATTTCTGGCTGAAATTGAGGGAGCTGAGCAAAAATCTGAGTTAGGCTAAAAAAGGACTGCTGATGCTGTTGGATCCTGACCTCTCTGCACTCGGAATGGATTTTTTGGAGCTACAGGAGTCCAATTGGCGCGCTCTCAACGGCGTTGGAAAGTAGACATCCAGGGCTTTCCAGCAATATATAATAGTCCATACTTTGCGCAAATATAGAGGACGTAACTTGGCGTTGAACGCCAAGTACATGCTGCTGTCTAGAGTTAAACGCCAGAAACACGTCATGATCCGGAGTTGAACGCCCAAAACACGTCATAACCTGAAATTTGACGCCAAGAAAGGCCTCTACACGTGGAAAGCTTTAGTCTCAGCCCCAGCACACACCAAGTGGGCCCCAGAAGTGGATTTCTGTACCAATTATCTTAGTCTACTCATTTTCTGTAAACCTAGGTTACTAGTTTACTATTTAAACAACTTTTAGAGACTTATCTTGTACCTAATGACATTTTCAGATCTGAATTACATACTTTGTGACGGCATGAGTCTCTAAACTCCATTGTTGGGGGTGAGGAGCTCTGCAGCATCTCAATGAATTAATACAATTACTTTTGTTTTCCATTCAAACACGCTTGTTCTTATCTAGGATGTTCATTCGTGCTTAATTATGGAGAAGGTGATGATCCGTGACACTCATCACCTTCCTCAATCCATGAACGTGTGCCTGACAACCACCTCCGTTCTACATCAGATTGAATGAATATCTCTTAGATTCCCCAACAGAATCTTCGTGGTATAAGCCGGATTGATGGCGGCATTCATGAGAATCCGGAAAGTCTAAA
>NC_029773.3:12148932-12150633 GCF_000817695.3 Arachis duranensis | reverse complement strand
CTTGTTTGATCTTGAGTTTTTCTTGTTCTGTGTCTTTTCTTGTTTCATTTGTGTTCTTTTTAAAGCATTAATCTTCAAAAAGGAATATACCTATTTAGAACAAGTGTTACATTTACTCTCAATTGGCTAGAGCGTTAGTCTATGTTCTTGGCAATTGGGCATCTTCTTTTTAAAAATCTTTTTTTTTTCAAAAATAATTTTTCTTGATTTAATCTTGTGCCAAACTTTAAGTTTGGTGTTTTCTTGTTAATCTTTTCATAATTTTCGAAAATTTTATTAAAGTCTTCTAAAAATTTTAAGTTTGGTGTTCTTTCTTTTGTTTTTGGTGTTCTTGTGAATCTTCAAGGTGTTCTTGAGTCTTTCTTGTGCTTTGATCTTAAAATTTTTAAGTTTGGTGTTCTTTGGTGTTTTCCTTCCAAAATTTTCGAAAATAAGGAGCATTGGATCTAAAAATTTTAAGTCTTGTGTCTTTTGTGTGTTTTTCTCTTTCATCAAAAAATTTTCAAAATTCAAAAAATATCTTTCCTAACTAATTTTAAACTACTTTTTCGAAAATTTTATATAAATAAAATTCAGATTTCAATTTCAAAATACTTTCAATTTCTTTTATTTATTTTGTTTTTATTTTATTTTATAAAATAAATTTTTATAAAATAAATAATATCAACATACATATCATCTCCTTTATTCCACCATGGAACTAAGTAGAAATGAACAGTCCAGGAGGACTCTGGGGTCATATGGTAACCCCACTACTGCTTCATATGGGAGTAGTATATGTATACCCTCCATTGGAGTTAGTAGTTTTGAGTTGAATCCTCAACTCATTATCATGGTGCAGCAAAGCTGCCAGTATTCTGGTCTTCCACAGGAAGAACCTACAGAGTTTCTGGCACAATTTTTGCAAATTGTTGACACAGTACATGATAAGGAAATAGACCAAGATGTCTACAGATTATTACTGTTTCTATTTGCTGTAAAAGATCAAGCTAAGAGGTGGTTAAATAACCAGCCTAAGAACAGCATAAAAACATAGAAACAACTGTCAGAAAAATTCATGAATCACTATTTTCCTCCAAAACGGATGACACAGCTAAGGCTAAGCATCCAAGGCTTCAAACAAGGAGATAATGAATTCCTTTATGATGCCTGGGAGAGATACAGAGAGATGCTAAGAAAATGCCACTCAGAAATATTTTCAGAGTGGGTGCAATTAGACATCTTCTACTATGGGCTTACAGAAAAAGCTCAGATTTCTCTAGACCACTCAGCTGGTGGATCTATACATATGAGAAAAACAATTGAAGAAGCTCAAGAGCTTATTGATACAGTTGCCAGAAATCAGCATCTGTACCTAAGCAGTGAATTTTCCATGAAAGAAGAAGTTAAAACAGTAACTGCTGAACTCAGTCCTGTAGATCAGGCTAATGAATTCAATCAGCAATTAGACTTTCTAACTCAGCAGCTAGCCGAATTCAAGGAAATACTACAGGAAACAAGAATGGCTAACAGGAATATGGAAGTACAGTTAAGGCAAACAGAAAAGCAACTGTCAAAACAAATAGCAGAAGAATGCCACGCAGTTCAATTAAGAAGTGGGAAAACATTAAATACCTCACTTCAAAGCAGCAGGAAGCCAAGAAATGAACAAATGGCTACTCAAAATCCCTCTGAGGACAGTCAGAGCCCAGAGAGGAATAA
>NC_029773.3:12147719-12148529 GCF_000817695.3 Arachis duranensis | reverse complement strand
ATTAGAGGGTAACTGCACCAAGACAGCTCTATGTGATCTTGGGGCAAGCATCAACCTAATCCCTGCATCCACTATCAGAAAGCTTGGCTTGACTGAAGAGGTCAAACCAACCCGGATCTGTCTTCAACATGCTGATGGCTCCATTAAATACCCATCAGGCATAATTGAGGACATGATTATCAAGGTTGGGCCATTTGCCTTCCCTACTGACTTTGTAGTGCTGGAAATGGAGGAGCACAAGAGTGCAACTCTCATTTTAGGAAGACCATTCCTAGCAACTGGACGAACCCTCATTGACATCCAAAAAGGGGAGATAACCCTGAGAGTCAATGAGGATGAGTTTAAGTTGAATGTTGTCAAAGCTATGCAACATCCAGACACATTAGACGATTGCCTGGGCGTTGATATTATTGACTCCGTGGTGGAAGAGGTCTATATGACTGAGAGTCTCGAATCAGAGCTAGAGGACATTTTTAAAGATGTTCAGCCTGATCTGGAGGAACCAGAGGAAATAAAAGAACCTCTGAAAACTCCTTAGGAAGAGGAGAAACCTCCTAAACCCGAGCTTAAACCACTACCACCATCCCTGAAATATGCATTTCTGGGAGAAGGTAACACTTTTCCTGTAATCATAAGCTCTGCTTTAGGGCCACAGGAAGAGAAAGCACTAATTCAAGTGCTAAGGACACACAAGACAGCTCTTGGGTGGTCCATCAGTGATCTCAAGGGCATTAGCCCAGCCAGATGCATGCACAAGATCTTACTGGAGGGTGACGCCAAGCCAGTGGTTCAACCACAAAGGCGGCTGAA
>NC_029773.3:12145028-12147584 GCF_000817695.3 Arachis duranensis | reverse complement strand
GGTTCATAATGAAAAAAATGAACTGGTTCCTACAAGAACAGTTACAGGGTGGCGTATGTGTATTGATTACAGAAGGCTCAATACAGCCACCCGAAAGGATCATTTTCCTTTACCATTCATAGACCAGATGCTAGAAAGACTAGCAGGTCATGAATACTACTGCTTCCTGGATGGATGTTCAGGTTATAATCAAACTGCAGTAGATCCCCAGGATCAAGAGAAAACAGCATTCACATGTCCATCTGGAGTATTTGCATACAGAAGGATGGCATTTGGCTTGTGCAATGCACCTGCAACCTTTCAAAGGTGCATGCTCTCTATCTTCTCTGATATGGTGGAGAAGTTTCTGGAAGTCTTCATGGATGAATTTTCAGTATTTGGAGACTCATTCAGCTCCTGCCTTAACCATTTAGCACTTGTTCTGAAAAGATGCCAAGAGACCAACCTAGTTTTAAACTGGGAAAAATGTCACTTTATGGTGACTGAAGGGATTGTCCTTGGGCACAAAATTTCAAACAAGGGAATAGAGGTAGATCAAGCTAAGGTAGAGGTAATTGAAAAATTACCACCACCTGCCAATGTTAAGGCAATCAGAAGCTTTCTGGGGCATGCAGGATTCTATAGGAGGTTTATAAAGGATTTTTCAAAAATCGCCAAACCTCTGAGCAATCTGCTAGCTGCTGACATGCCATTTGTGTTTGACACAAAGTGTTTGCAGGCGTTTGAGACCCTGAAAGCTAAGCTGGTCACAGCACCAGTTATTTCTGCACCAGACTGGACATTACCCTTTGAACTAATGTGTGATGCCAGTGACCATACCATCGGTGCAGTATTAGGACAGAGGCACAACAAGCTTCTGCATGTCATTTATTATGCTAGTAGTGTTTTAAATGATGCCCAGAAAAATTACACAACCACAGAAAAAGAATTACTTGCAGTGGTTTATGCCATTGACAAGTTTAGATCCTACTTAGTATGATCAAAAGTGATTGTGAACACTGACCATGCTGCTCTTAAATATCTACTCACAAAGGAGGATTCAAAGCCTAGGCTCATAAGATGGGTGTTGCTTCTGCAAGAGTTTGATATAGAAATAAGAGACAGAAAAGGAACAGAGAATCAAGTAGCTGATCACCTGTCCCGGATAGAACCAGTAGCAGGAGCATCCCTCCCTCCTACTGAGATCTCTGAAACCTTTCCGGATGAGCAATTATTTGCTATTCAGGAAGCTCTGTGGTTTGCAGACATTGCAGACTATAAGACACAAGGTTCTCCTTTTGTAACCATGGAGAGGAAGCATGAAAAGCTTCTCTCACTGCAGAGTCAACCAAAGCCCCCCACAGTCCAACTCTAAGTTTGGTGTTGGGAGGCCACAACCAAACTCTAAGTTTGGTGTTGAACCCCCACATTCAAACTCTAAGTTTGATGTTGGGAGGTCCCAACCTTACTCTGATTATCTGTGAGACTCCATGAGAGCTCACTGTCCAGCTAAGGACAATAAAGAAGCGCTTGCTGGGAGGCAACCCAGCCATTCACAAAATTTAATTTTATTTGTTTTTGCTAATTAATTTTTACAGGTATATGTCAAAGTATCTTCAAGGTAAAATAGCAATTGATTGGATTCACAGAGTTACAAGGGAATTTGGAAGCTCACTGGCGTGAAAAAGCCAGTAAGAAACATTTTGGGCGCTGAACGCCCAATAGAAGCACCCACTGGGCGTTCAATGCCAGTAAGGGTAGCCATCTGGGCGTTAAACGCCAGAAAGGAGCATCTTCTGGGCGTTGAACGCCAGAAAGAAGCACCTTCTGGGCGTTTAACGCCAGATTGACAGCGTCCTGGGCGTTCAGAAAAACGCCCAGTGACAAAGGACTTCTTGGCGTTCAACGCCAAAAAAGAAGCAACAGCTGGGCGTTGAACGCCCAGGAGAAGCAGCAATTGGGCGTTAAACGCCCAAAACAAGCAGCATTTGGGCGTTTAACGCCAGAATGGTGGGGAGGAGGTAAAATTCGTTTTTC
Organism: Arachis duranensis; assembly: GCF_000817695.3. Lineage (NCBI taxonomy): Eukaryota > Viridiplantae > Streptophyta > Magnoliopsida > Fabales > Fabaceae > Arachis > Arachis duranensis. The sequence continues at coordinate 12,145,568 of NC_029773.3, read as the reverse complement.
TTCACAAATTTTCTGATTTTTATGTTTTAATTCATAATTTCTTGCATAAACATGTTTTAAAATATCATCCTTCAATTCCAAAATTTTTAATCCTAATTTCTAAAAACACTAATTTCTAAAATCCCTTTTTCAAAAATATCAAATATATCTTAATCCATAAACTCAAATCTTTTTCCAATCCAACTCTTTTTCAAATCTTTTTCAAACTCATCATATCTTTTGAATTTCGAAATTGCCTCTCCCTCTATTCCTCTCCTCACAGGAATTCCTCCCAGAAATCCCTCAATTTGAATACTGGGAGCACCTTGAGGCATCTGTTTCCAAGTTGCAAGAAGCTATGGAACAAATAAAGGAAAAACAGAATAATCAAAATAGCATGCTAATGCAAATTGCTTAGGGAACAAGAGGAGCATGGGCGTGACTTGAGGGAACTGAAGCGTCAGAAGCTATTCCTTGAAGGACCAAGCACCCCATAGACTAGAGGAACATCCACTTCCCAAAATAAAGGTCGTTGAGTTCTAATCTTTGCCTTAACTCTGT
>NC_029773.3:12143028-12143347 GCF_000817695.3 Arachis duranensis | reverse complement strand
AGGCATTCATGAGAATCCGAAAAGTCTAAACCTTGTCTGTGGTATTCCGAGTAGGATTCTGGGACTGAATGACTGTGACGAGCTTCAAACTCCTGAAGGCTGGGCGTTAGTGATAGACGCAAAAGAATCAATGGATTCTATTCCAACCTGATTGAGAACCGACAGATGATTAGCCGTGCTGTGACAGAGCATATGAATGTTTTCACTGAGAGGATGGGAAGTAGCCATTGACAACGGCGACACCCTACATAGAGCTTGCCATGGAAGGGACCTTGCGTGTGGGAAAAGGATTTCAAGGAAAAGTTGAGATTCAGAGGAC
>NC_029773.3:12142617-12142928 GCF_000817695.3 Arachis duranensis | reverse complement strand
AGTCGCCTACGTAAACAGCACATACGCGTGAGGTGCTCTCTACCTGGCCCCAATGCGCACGCATACAATGAATGTATACGCGTCTTGGGCCAGATTCAAGCAATGCGTACACATGCATAAAGGTCGCGTACGTATACAAAGCTGAAGGTCAATAAAATTCGCGTACGCGAAAGGCCCATACGCATATGATACTCTCTGTCCAGGGGTAATGTATGCGCATACAAGGAATGCTTACGTGTCTTGGGCCAAATTTGGGGCGATGCGTATGCATATAGTGCTGGAAACACAAATTTTGTTCCTCTCCCCCAAGA
>NC_029773.3:12123794-12142595 GCF_000817695.3 Arachis duranensis | reverse complement strand
TGCATTCTAAGACTCTAAACAAAAAAAACAAAGTTCCTAAAGCAAATATTCACATAAATAAAAGGAATGCAAAGAATCAAAGACCTAAAACTAACAAAAATCAACCAATCCAAGCAAGTATTCACATGAAAACAAAGAAAGATGGAGGATCATACCATGGTGGGGTGTCTCCCACATAACACTTTTCTCTAACGTCCCTAAGTTGGACGGGCATGAGCTCAAAATTCATCTCTTTGGAACATCCTCAAGGTCATCCACCTTGCTCTCCTTGTTGCCTTTGGCTATAGCATCTTTCAAAGGGAGATGCTTCCACTTGTTAATTGGATCGTGATTGCATGCCTTGTTTCCTTGATAGCATGGAGGTTGTGGACCATTTTCCTCTTCTTTGTCAATTTCTCTTATTCCCAATCCCTTAATGACATTTATCTCATCATCACTTTCGAAGTAGACTTCAACTACATCATCTTCAACTATGTCACAACCAAAAATAGAATGCACCTCTAAGGGCTGCCTCATAGTTTCTTCCGAGTTGAACTTCACCACCTCCCCTTTAGCATCAAATGAATATTCACCAGAATAAGCATCCAACTTAAAGCGGGATGTCTTCAAGAATGGTTTTCCAAGTAAGATAGAAGATGGTCTATCCGAATCAATGGGAGGTGTCTCTAGATTATGGAAATCCACCAGAAAAATTAAGTCCTGAATTCTCACCAATACATTTTCAGTAACCCCCACAACCAAAATTACACTCTTGTCTGCTACCACAAACCTATCCTCGGATCGCTGCAACGGTGCAAGGTTCAACTTCTCATAAACCGAGAGTGGCATGATACTCACACAAGATCTTAAGCCACACATGCAATACTTAAGTTGAATCTAACCAATCATACAAGATGCCAAGCAAGGACCGGGATCACTATATTTTTCAGGAAAGGAATCCATCATAGAAGAAATAGAATTACCATTCATTCCTAGTCCACCAATATTCTCTTTGTGAGTGCACACATCCTTAAGGAATTTAGCTTACTTCGGAACTTGATGTATGACATCAAAGAGTGGAATAGTTACCTCCATATTCTTGAAAATTTGCACTATGTTAGGATCAAGCTCCTCTTGCTTCTTGGCCTTCTTGCCCACCGTTGGAAAAGGTATAGGAATTTGTTCCTCCAAGTTGTTATTCCTTTTCGGTTCCTTGGCCTTCAATTGTTCCTCTTCTTCTCTTGCAACCTCCTCCTTTTCATCCTCATTTAATTCCATTGTTCCCTCAGTTCCTACATTAGAGACTGGTGCACGAAATCACAATCACACTTTTGCAATTCCGCACAACTAACCAGCAAGTGCACTGGGTCGTCCAAGTAATACCATATGTGAGTAAGGGTCGATCCCACGGAGATTGTCGGCTTGAAGCAAGCTATGGTTATCTTGTAACTCTTAGTCAGGATATCAATAATTCTCAGGTTTAATTATAAAAAGTAAAAAAACATGAAATGAACACTTATTTTGCAGTAATGGATAATAGGTTGAGGTTTTGGAGATGCTATATCTTCTGAATCTCTACTTTCCTACTGTCTTCTTCTTCACGCACGCAAGGCTCCTTCCATGGCAAGCTGTATGTTGGGTTTCACCGTTGTCAATGGCTACCTCCCATCCTCTCAGTGAAAATGTTCAACGTGCTCTGTCACAGCACGGCTATTCATCTGTCATCGTCATAGTCATTCAATCCCTGAATCCTACTCAGAATACCACAGACAAGGTTTAGACCTTCCAGATTCTCAAGAATGACCACCAAATGATTCTAGCTTATACCACGAAGATTCTGATTAAGGAATCCAAGAGATATCCACTCAATCTAAGGTAGAACGGAGGTGGTTGTCAGGCACACGTTCATAGGTAAGAATGATGATGAGTGTCACGGCTCATCACATTCATCAAGTTGAGGAACAAGTGATATCTTGGAATAGAAGCAAGCGTGATTGAATGAAAAACAGTAGTAATTGCATTAATTCATCAAGACACAACAGAGCTCCTCACCCCCAACCATAAGGTTTAGAGACTCATGCCGTAGAAGATACAATATGAAATGTGTATTGTGTCATGAGGTACAGATACAATAGCAAAAAGTCCTATTTATGGTGAACTAGTGACCTGGGGTTTACTAGAATGAGTAAATGACGTAAAAATCCACTTCCGGGGTCCACTTGGTGTGTGCTTGGACTGAGCATTGAAGCTTTCATGTGTAGAGACTTTTCCTGGAGTTAAACACCAGCTTTTGTGCCAGTTTGGGCGTTTAACTCCCATTTTTGTGCCAGTTCCGGCGTTTAACGCCGGGAATTCTGAAGCTAATTTGAAACGCCGGTTTGGGCCATCAATTCTCGGGCAAAGTATGGACTATTATATATTGCTGGAAAGCCCAAAATGTCTACTTTCCAACACAATTGAGAGCGCGCCAATTGGGCTTCTGTAGCTCCAGAAAATCTACTTCAAGTGCAGGAATGTCAGAATCCAACAGCATCTGCAGTCCTTTTCAGCCTCTGAATCAGATTTTTGCTCAGGTCCCTCAATTTCAGCCAGAAAGTACCTGAAATCACAGAAAAACACACAAACTCATGGTAAAGCCCAGAAAAGTGAATTTTAAATAAAAACTAATAAAAATATAATAAAAACTAATTAAAACATACTAAAAACATACTAAAAACATACTAAAAACAATGCCAAAAAGCGTATAAATTATCCGCTCATCACAACACCAAACTTAAATTGTTGCTTGTCCCCAAGAAACTGAAAATCAAATAGGATAAAAAGAAGAGAATATACTATAGACTCCAAAATATCAATGAAACTTAGCTCCAATTAGATGAGCGGGACTAGTAGCTTTTTGCCTCTGAACAATTTTGGCATCTCACTTCATCCTTTGGAGTTCAGAATGATTGGCTTCTATAGGAACGCAAAATTCAGATAGTGTTATTGATTCTCCTAGTTAAGTATGTTGATTCTTGAATATAGCTACTTCATGAGTCTTGGCCGTGGCCCAAAGCACTCTGTTTTCCAGTATTACCTCCGGATACATACATGCCACAGACACATAACTGGGTGAACCTTTTCAGATTGTGACTCAGCTTTGCTAGAGTCCCCAGTTAGAGGTGTCCAGAGCTCTTATTAAGCACACTCTTTTTGCTTTGGATCACAACTTTAACCACTCGGTCTCAAGCTTTTCACTGTGACCTTCATGACACAAGCACATGGTTAGGGACAGCTTGATTTAGCCGCTTAGGCCTGGATTTTATTTCCTTGGGCCCTCCTATCCATTGATGCTCTGTGGGCCCTCCTATCCACTAATGCTCAAAGCCTTGGATCCTTTTTATTCTACCCTTGCCTTTTGGTTTAAAAAGGGCTATTGGCTTTTCTGCTTGCTTTTTTTTCACTACTTTTTCTTGCTTCAAGAATCAATTTGATGATTTTTCAGATCCTCAATAACATTTCTCGTTTTCCATTATTCTTTCAAGAGCCAACAATTTTAACATTCTTAAAACAACAAATTCAAAAGACATATGCACTGTTCAAGTATTCATTCAGAAAACAAAAAGTATTGTCACCACATCAAACTAATTCAACTAGTTTCAAAGATGAATTCGAAATCCTGTACTTCTTGTTCTTTTGTGATTAAAGCATTTTTCATTTAAGAGAGGTGATGGATTCATAGGACATTTATAGCTTTAAGACATGAACTTTAAATTTTATTAATCAAAGAATAAGAACAAGATTCAAAGATAATTATAAGAGAAGACTAGAAAAACAGAAAATTAAAAACAGAAATTTAAATGACTCTAAAATTGATTCCTAATGATAGAGGTTATCACAGAGTTAGGACTCAACAACCTTGATTTTGAGAAGTGGATGCTCTCTCAACTTGTGAGGTGTTTGACCCTTCAAGGGAGAGCTTCTGGCGCTTCAGCTCCTGTAGCTCATGCCCCTGCTTCTCTTATTCCTTCAGCAGTTTGCAGAGTATGCAGTTTTGATTCTGCTGTTCTTCCTTAAGTTGTTCCATAGCTTCTTGCAGCTTGGCAACAGATGCTTCTAAGCGGGTCCAGTAGTCAATTTCAGGAAGTTCAGGGAGGAACTCCTGCGCCCTCCTTTTGATAGAGTTATCTTGCATTTGTCCTTCCATTGACTTCTTGGTGATTGGATGTTCAATTGGGATGAATTCATCTACTCCCATCCTCACCCCAGCGTCTTTACATAGCAAAGAGATTAAGCTTGGGTAAGCCAGTTTGGCTTCAGTGGAATTATTGTTTGCAATTGTGTAAATCTCACAAGCAATCAGATGATGAACCTCCACTTCTTTTCCCAGCATAATGCAATGAATCATCACTGCTCTCTTGATAGTGACCTCAGAACGGTTACTAGTGGGCAAAATGGAACACCCAATGAAGTCTAACCAACCTCTTGCAATTGGTTTGAGATCTCCCCTCTTGAGTTGGTTTGGGACACCTTTTGAATTGGTCATCCACTTAGTTCCAGGGAGGCATATGTCCTCTAGAACTTGATCCAACCACTTATCTACTCTCACCATTCTCCTATTAAAGGATTCAGGATCATCTTGTAGTTGAGGCAAATTGAAGACCTCTCTTATTTTGTCTAGATGGAAGTAAATAATTCTCCCTCTGACCATGGTTCTGTAGGTATGAAAAGTAGTTCCAGTCATTCTCTGCTTATCTGTCAGCCACAGATTTGAGTAGAATTCCTGAACCATGTTTCTTCCAACCTTTGTCTCAGGATTGGTTAGAATTTTCCATCCTCTATTTCGAATTTGCTCTTGGATCTCCGGATATTCGTCTTCTTTTAGATCGAATTTAACTTCCGGGATCACTGACCTTAGACCCATTATTTTGTGGTAATGGTCTGCATGTTCTTTAGTTAAGAACCTCTCTTGACTCCAAGGATTCTTTGGAGTATTCTCTTTCTTGCCTCTTGAATTGGTTTGTTTTTCTTTGGGAGCCATGGTCTTGATGAGCCTTAGCTTAGTGATCACGGAAAGCACACCAAACTTAGAGGTTTGCTTGTCCTCAAGTAAAAGAAAGGAAAGAGGAGAGAGAGGAGGAGAAGCAAATTTGAATGGTGAAGAGAAGGGGATGGCAGAATGTGTATTTATAAGGGAGGGGGAGGGATTTCAAAAGTTTTGAAAGAGATTTGAGAAGATATGGAAAGAATTTGAGAAAATACTTGAGTTTTTTGAAGAAGATTTGGAAAAGATTTGAAAGAGATTTGAGAAATAATTTAGAAAATTGTTGGATTTTTGAAATTTGAGGGTGAATGATGAAAGTTTGTAATATGTTTATGTAGAAAATTATGGGCCAAAACATGAAAGTGTGAAAAAATTTGAAGTGGAAAGCAAAATCTCCTTCCCCTGCCTTTCTGGCGTTAAACGCCCAATTGGTGGCCATTATGGGCGTTTAACGCCCAGCCAGGCACCCTGGCTGGCGTTAAACGCCAGAAACCCCTTTTATCACTGGGCATTTTGCTGAACGCCCAGGATGCTACACTTCTGGCGTTAAACACCCAGAATGGTGCCCATTCTGGCGTTTAACGCCCAAAATGGTGCCTTTACTGGCATTAAACGCCCAGAATGGTATCCATTCTGGCGTTTAACGCCCAGGATGCCCCTTACTGGCATTTTCTTGCCAGTAAGCTCTTTTTCTCTGCTTATTTCACTGAATCCTTCTGTAACTCTGTGAATTCCTTCAATTTCAATGATCAACCTTGAAGAATATATATCAAACTTTTATAAAACAAATAACCTGCTAATGACTGGGTTGCTTCCCAACAAGCGCTTCTTTATTGTCTTTAGCTGGACCTTTACCGAGACTCATTCAAGCCTCCATTTTGAGCATTCATGCTCAAAATTACTTTCAAGATAATGTTTAATCTTTTGTTCATTAACAATGAACTTTTTGTCAGAATCAATATCCTGAAGCTCAACATATCCATATGGTGACACTCCTGTAATGACATAAGGACCCCTCCACCGGGATTTCAGTTTTCCTGGAAATAGTCAGAGCCTAAAGTTGAAAAGCAGAACTTTTTGTCCTGGCTCAAAGACTCTGGATGACAACTTCTTGTCATGCCACCTTTTTGCCTTTTCCTTATAAATTTTTGCATTTTCAAAGGCACTGAGTCTGAATTCCTCTAGCTCATTTAGCTGGAGCAATCTTTTTTCACCAGCTAACTTAGCATCCAGGTTTAGGAATCTGGTTGCCCAGTAAGCTTTATGTTCCAGTTCCACGGGCAGATGACAGGCCTTGCCATACACAAGTTGGTATGGAGAAGTTCCTATAGGAGTCTTGAATGCTGTTCTGTATGCCCACAGAGCATCATCCAAGCTCTTTGCCCAATCCTTTCTACGGGCAATTACAGTCCGTTCCAAGATTCTTTTTAGCTCTCTATTAGAGTTCAGCTTGCCCATTTGTCTGTGGATGATACAGAGTTGCTACCTTGTGGCTAATTCCATATCGGACCATAGCAGAGTACAGCTGTCTGTTGCAGAAATGAGTGGCCCCATCATTGATTAGTACTCTGGGAACACCAAACCTGCTGAAGATGTGTTTCTGGAGGAATTTTAGCACGGTTTTGGTATCATTATTGGGTGTAGCAATTGCTTCTACCCATTTAGATACATAATCTACTGTCACCAGAATATAAGTGTTGGAGTATGATGGTGGGAAGGGACCCATGAAGTCAATACCCCATACATCAAACAATTCAATCTCTAAGATCCCTTGTTGAGGCATGGCGTAACCATGATGCAAGTTACCAGCTCTTTGGCAACTGTCACAGTTACGCACAAACTCTCGGGCATCCCTATAGAGAGTAGGCCAGTAGAAGCCGCATTGGAAGACTTTAGTGGCTGTTCGCTCACTTCCGAAATGTCTCCCATATTGTGATCCATGGCAATGCCATAGGATCTTTTGTGCTTCCTCTCTAGGTACACATCTGCGGATCATTCCGTCTGCACATCTCTTAAAGAGATATGGCTCATCCCATAGGTAGTACTTGGCATCTGAAATTAATTTTTTTCTTTGCACCCTGCTGTACTCCTGCGGTATGAACCTCACAGCTTTATAGTTTGCAATATCTGCAAACCATGGTTCTTCCTGAATGGCAAAGAGTTGCTCATCTGGAAAGGTCTCAGAGATCTCAGTAGAGGGGAGGGACGCCCCAGCTACTGGTTCTATCCAGGACAAGTGATCAGCTACCTGATTCTCTGTCCCTTTTCTGTCTCTTATTTCTATATCAAACTCTTGCAGAAGTAACACCCATCTTTTGAGCCTGGGTTTTGAATCCTGCTTTGTGAGTAAATATTTAAGAGCAGTATGGTCAGTGTACACAATCACTTTTGACCCTACTAAATAGGATCTAAACTTGTCAATGGCATAAACCACTGCAAGTAATTCTTTTTCTGTGGTTGTGTAATTCTTCTGTGCGTTATTTAGAACACTGCTAGCATAATAAATGACGTGCAGAAGCTTGTTGTGCCTCTGTCCCAACACTGCACCAATGGCATGGTCACTGGCATCACACATTAGTTCAAATGGTAATGTCCAGTCTGGTGCAGAGATGACTGGTGCTGTGACCAGTTTGGCTTTCAGGGTCTCAAACGCCTGCAGACACTGTGTGTCAAACACAAATGGTGTGTCAGCAGCTAGCAGGTTGCTCAGAGGTTTTGTAATTTTTGAAAAATCCTTTATAAATCTTCTGTAGAATCCTGCATGCCCCAGAAAGCTTCTGATTGCCTTAACATTGGTAGGTGGTGGTAATTTTTCAATTACCTCTACCTTTGCTTGATCCACCTCTATTCCCTTGCTTGAAATTTTGTGCCCAAGGACAATTCCCTCAGTCACCATAAAGTGACATTTCTCCCAGTTTAAGACTAGGTTAGTCTCTTGGCACCTTTTCAGGACAAGTGCTAGATGATCAAGACAGGAGCTGAATGAGTCTCCAAATACTGAGAAGTCATCCATGAAGACTTCCAGGAACTTCTCCACCATATCAGAGAAGATGGATAGCATGCATCTCTGAAAAGTTGTAGGAGCATTACACAGACCAAAAGGTATTCTCCTGTAGGCAAACACGCCAGAAGGGCAAGTAAATGCTGTTTTCTCTTGGTCCTGAGGATCTACTGCAATTTGGTTGTAACCTGAATAGCCATCCAAAAAGCAGTGATAATCATGGCCAGCTAGTCTTTAGGGACAACTTGGACAGGGCTCACCCAGGGGCTATCAGAAATAGGATAAATAATTCCAGCCTCTAGTAATTTAGTAACCTCTTTCTGCACCACCTCCTTCATGGCTGGATTTAGCCGCCTCTGTGGTTGAACCACTAGCTTGGCATTATCTTCCAATAGGATCTTGTGCATGCACCTTGCTGGGCTAATGCCCTTAAGATCACTTATGGACCACCCAAGAGCTGTCTTGTGTGTCCTTAGCACTTGAATTAGTGCTTCCTCTTCCTGTGAATTTAAAGCAGAGCTTATAATCACTGGAAAAGTGTCACTTTCTCCCAGAAATGCATACTTCAAGGATGGTGGTAGTGGTTTGAGTTCAGGTTTGGGAGGCTTATCCTCCTCCTCGTCCAGTTGCTAGGAAGGGTCTTCCTAGGATGAGAGTTGCACTCTTGTGCTCCTCCATTTCCAGCACTACAAAGTCAGTTGGAAAGGCAAATGGCCCAACCTTGACAATCATGTCCTCAATTATGCCTAATGGGTATTTAATGGAGCCATCAGCAAGTTGGAGACATATCCAGGTTGGTTTGACTTCTTCAGTCAACCCAAGTTTTCTGATAGTGGATGCAGGTATTAGGTTGATACTTGCTCCAAGGTCACATAGGGCTGTCTTGGTACAAGCACCTTCTAATGTGCATGGTATCATAAAGCTTCCTGGATCTTAAAGCTTCTCTAGTAAGCTTTTCAAAATGACTGCACTGCACTCTTCAGTGAGAAACACCTTTTCAGTTTCTCTCCAATCCTTCTTATGACTTAAGATCCTTTTCATGAACTTAGCATAAGAAGGTATTTGCTCAAGTGCCTCTGCAAATGGAATCTTTATTTCAAGAGTCCTGAGATGGTCTGCAAAGTGAGCAAATTGTTTATCCTGTTCTGCTTGGCGGAGTTTCTGAGGATAAGGCATTTTGGCTTTATATTCTTCATCCTTAGTTACTGCAGGTTTATTCCCTACAGATGTGGGTGGAGAAGCCTTCTTAGAGGGGTTACTATCAGCACTCTCAGGTGTCTGATTCCTCATTGGCATTTGAATGCCAGGACTGGGTACAGGATGGGCGTTTAACGCCAGCTTCCCCTCTTTTCTAGCGTTTGAACGCCAGAACTGGGCAAGGAATGGGCGTTTAACGCCAACTTTTCCCCCTTTTCTGGCGTTTGAATGCCAGGAGTATTCCTCTCTGGGCTCTTACTGTCCTCAAAGGGATTTTGGGCAGTGGTTTGTTTATCCTCTGTCAGTTGTTCCTTTCTTGGCTTTTGCCACTTTGAGCAGGGTTATTCAATGTCTTCCCACTCCTTAGTTGAACTGCTTGACATTCTTCTGTTATCTGTTTAGATAGCTGCTATTTTATCTGATTCAACTGTGATTCTATATTCTTGTTAGCAATTTTAGTTTCTTGGAGCATCTCTTTAAATTCTGCTAACTATTTTGTCATCAGGAGTAATTGCTGATTAAGCTCAATAATCTGTTCTTGAGGATTAGGATCAGTAGTTACTTCCATAGCTTTTTCTTTTGTAGAGGACTCACTGCTTGAGTGTATATTTTGATTTCTAGCAACCATATCTATGAGCTCTTATGCCTCTTCAATCGTCTTCCTCATGTGTATAAATCCACCAGCTGAGTGGTCTAGACACATCTGAGCTTTTTCTGTAAGCCCATAGTAGAAGATGTCTAACTGTACCCACTCTGAAAACATTTCAGAGGGACACTTCCTTAGCATACCTCTGTACCTCTCCCAAGCATTATAAAGGGATTTATGATCCTCTTGTTTAAAGCCTTGGATGTCCAGCCTCAGTTGTGTCATCCTTTTTGGAGGGTAAAATTGATTCAGGAATTTGTCTGATAACTGTTTCCATGTTTTTATACTTGCTGTGGGTTGGTTATTCAACCACCTCTTAGCTTGATCTTTTACAGCAAATGAAAACAGTAATAATCTGCAGACATCCTGATCCACCTCTTTATCACGTACTGTGTCAGCAATTTGTAAAAATTACGCCAGAAACTCAGTGGGTTCTTCCTGTGGAAGACCGAAATACTGGCAATTTTGTTGCACCATGATAATGAGTTGAGGATTTAGCTCAAAGCTGCTTGCTTTAATGGGAGGTATACAGATACCACTCCCATATGCAGCTGTAATGGGGTTAGCATATGACCCCAGAGTCCTTCTGGACTGCTCAATTCCACCTAGGTCCATGATGGAGAAAGGGAGATGATGTGGATATTATTATATTTTTTTTAAAGAGTGACCGAAAATAATAAACTAAAATGAATGAAAAATAAAATAAAAATTTGAAAACCAAAAGAGAATAAAATCAAAGCAAATTGAAAACTAAATTAATTAATTAATTAAACAGATTTTGGAATTAGCAATTAAGAAGATATGATTGAAAATTATTTTGAAAAAGATTTGATTTTTGAAATGAGGAAAGAGAAAAACAACAAAATGACACCAAACTTAAAATTTTTAGAAAATCAAACACAAATTTTTGAAGATTTAAAGGAAAACACAAAGAAGACACCAAACTTAGAAATTTTTTATAGGTAAAGAAACAGCTAAGACTATGCAATTTCGAAAAAAAATTAAGAGAAAGTAAAAGTATGCAATTGACACCAAACTTAAAATATGAAACTAGACTCAAATAAAAGACTCTAAACCAACAAAAATAAAATATTCCTAATCTAAGCAACAAGATAGACCGTCAGTTGTCCAAACTCAAACAATCCCCGGCAACGGTGCCAAAAACTTGGTGCACGAAATCACAATCACACTTTTGCAATTCTGCACAACTAATCAGCAAGTGCACTGGGTCGTCTAAGTAATACCTTACGTGAGTAAGGGTCGATCCCACGGAGATTGTCGGCTTGAAGCAAGCTATGGTTATCTTGTAACTCTTAGTCAGGATATCAATAATTCTCAGGTTTAATTATAAAAAGTAAAAGAACATGAAATGAATACTTGTTTTGCAGTAATGGAGAATAGGTTGAGGTTTTGGAGATGCTATATCTTCTGAATCTCTACTTTCCTACTGTCTTCTTCTTCACGCATGCAAGGCTCCTTTCATGGCAAGTTGTATGTTGGGTTTCACCGTTGTCAATGGCTACCTCCCATCCTCTCAGTGAAAATGTTCAACGCGCTCTGTCACAGCACGGCTATTCATCTGCCGGTTCTCGATCTTGTCGGAATAGAATCCAATGATTCTTTTGCGTCTGTCACTAACGCCCCACAATCGTGAGTTTGAAGCTCGTCACAGTCATGTGATCCCTGAATCCTACTCAGAATACCACAAACAAGGTTTAGACCTTCCGGATTCTCAAGAATGGCCACCAAATGATTCTAGCTTATACCACGAAGATTCTGATTAAGGAATCCAAGAGATATCCACTCAATCTAAGGTAGAACAGAGGTGGTTGTCAGGCACACGTTCATAGGTAAGAATGATGATGAGTGTCACGGCTCATCACATTCATCAAGTTGAGGAACAAGTGATATCTTGGAATAGAAGCAAGCGTGATTGAATGAAAAACAGTAGTAATTGCATTAATCCATCAAGGCACAGCAGAGCTCCTCACCCCCAACCATGGGGTTTAGAGACTCATGCCGTAGAAGATACAACATGAAACGTGTATTGTGTCATGAGGTACAGATACAATAGCAAAAAGTCCTATTTATGGTGAACTAGTGACCTGGGGTTTACAAGAATGAGTAAATGACGTAAAAATCCACTTCCAGGGTCCACTTGGTGTGTGCTTGGGCTGAGCATTGAAGCTTTCATGTAGAGACTTTTCCTGGAGTTAAACGTCAGCTTTTGTGCCAGTTTGGGCGTTTAACTCCCATTTTTGTGCCAGTTCCGGCGTTTAACGCTGGGAATTCTGAAGCTGATTTGAAACGCCAGTTTGGGCCATCAATTCTCGGGCAAAGTATGGACTATTATATATTGCTGGAAAGCCCAGGATGTCTACTTTCTAACGAAATTGAGAGCGCGCCAATTGGGCTTCTGTAACTCCATAAAATTCACTTCGAGTGCAGGAAGGTCAGAATCCAACAGCATCTGCAGTCCTTTTCAGCCTCTGAATCAGATTTTTGCTCAGGTCCCTCAATTTCAGCCAGAAAATACATGAAATCACAGAAAAACACAAAAACTCATAGTAAATACTAGAAAAGTGAATTTTAAATAAAAACTAATAAAAATATAATAAAAACTAATTAAAACATACTAAAAACATACTAAAAACAATGCCAAAAAGCGTATAAAATATCCGCTCATCAGAGACATCCTCCATCAAAATAATGGGTTTGGGCTTAACCTCCTCAAATGTTGTACCGCTTCTTAAGGTAATTGTGTTGATGCTACCCCTTGAGTTTAGAATGGGTTGAGAAGGAAAGGGTTGGGATGGAAGGCTAGAGGAGCTAGAGGCTTGGGTGGTATTGGTATTGTTGGTAGGAGGTGGGGACAACCTTTAGAGAATCTCGGCTATAGAGGACATTTGAGCACTCATATTACCAACTTGTGTATTGAGATTCCTTGTGTTCTCTTCATTTTTTTCTATCATAGCCCTAAGCCTCTCTTGTTCTTGGTAGAATGCACGGTGAGAGTCATCACCTTGGTTTGTGGAAGAGGAAGGAGGTTGATTGGTTTGTTGTCTTTGGTGAGGTGGTTAGTATGTATGGTCGTTGGTTTTGTTTTGTTGTGAGTGTTGGTATGGTTGATTGTGGTGGTTTTGGTTGGCTTGGTAGGTTTTGTTGTGGTATTGGGGAGAAGGTTGGTTATGGTATTGAGAAGATGAGTTGCCTTGGTTCCATCTTTAATTGTGGTTATTTCTTTGAGTATTGTCCCTCCACCCTTGATTAGAGCTATTACCATAGGAGTAATTGCTTTGATTTTGAGGTTGATAAGGTGGACGGTTGTTGTAGTTGTTGGCTACCACAAGTGTAATCTCCTTGGACTTTAGGGCATTGGTTAGTGTAGTGTGAGGTACAAGAGCACACACCACAAACTCTTAGAGGACCTTCAAGTTGGAGGATTTGAGGTGCAGCTTGGATTGATTGAGATGTCTTTTGCCCATGGTGAATCTCTTTGAGGAGAGTGGTCATTTCTCCAAGCACTTTAGTCAAAGCCAAGTCAGAAGAAGATGTTTCTGCCACACTCTGGGGAGGATTGTTCCTCACTCTCACATGTTGGGTAGCTTCGACAACATCATTGATCAAACTCCATGCTTCCGCCGCCGTGTTGTTCTTAGAAAAAGAGCCACAACTAAAGGCAGTAAGCAATCTCTTATCCAGTGCACAGAGACATCCAGTGAATAGCTAATGAGCAAATGAGTATCTAACCCATGATATGGATAAAATTCCAACAACCTCCTAAATCGAGTCCAATATTCATAGAACGTCTCTTTGTCTCTTTGCATGATACCAGAAATCTCCTTCTGGATGTAATCAGTTTTCTCTAAAGGGAAAAACTTATCCGAGAATTCTCTTCTCAATAGGTCCAATTTAGTCACCACTTCATCCAATTGAGAGTAAAACCATTCCTTAGCTTGCCCCTCAAGAGAGAAGGGAAAAGCAAAAACTATGATCATGATTTAATCACCATGTCTCCTAGCTGTGGAGCAGGCCACTTGAAAGTCTCTCAAGTGCCTAATGGGGTCTTAGCCCGGTAGTCCATGGTACTTAGGCCGCAAGTTAATTAGACTATTCTTTAACTCAAAATTAGGGTCAAGATTCGGATACCGAACTTGCAACGATTGAAGAATGAGATCTGGTGCTCCTTGCTCATGCAAGGTAATCCTACGCGGCTCCGCCATGTAGTTTTCATCTGCAGTATTCAAGGATATATCAGTAGTGCCAACAGGGAAGTAGGAAGTTTCTTCATTGAATGTGGACTCTAGATCACTCTTGGTTTGGTCTAGTGTTTCGGAAGGTTCCTCAAGAGAGGCCGAAGCACTAGCCCTATAATCCAACCGACGTCTAGCTTGCTGAGTATGAAGTAAGGTTCTTTCAATTTCGGGAACAAACTCGACTAAGTTAGGATCCAGTTGAGACCGAGTCATTCAACTTAGAAGTCATAGCTCATGCATTGAAGAAAATCTAAACTAAAAACAAACTAATGAAAGCAAATAAACTATTCACAATATTCACATATTCACATAACCATATTGAAGCACACATTGCAAATCATTCCCCGGCAATGGCGCCAAAAACTTGATGAAGAGATTATCCCCGATCTAGATTTTATCAACAAAGATCATGTCATAGTATAGTTTTATACCGACAAATAACCCCTCGATCAAATTTTGATATGGTTGTAATGTGTGCTTTAATATTGGTTATGTGAATATGTGAATATTGTGAATAGTTTACTTACTTTCATTAGTTTGTTTTTAGTTTAGATTTTCTTTAATGCATGAGCTATGACTTCTAAGTTGAATGACTCGGTCTCAACTGGATTCTAGCTTAGCCGAGTTTGATCCCAAAATTGAAAGAACCTTACTTCATACTCGGTAAGTTAGACGTCGGTTGAATTACACGGCTAGTGCTTCGGCCTCTCTTGAGAAGCCTTCCGAAACACTAGACTAAATCGAGAGTGATATAGAGTCCACATTCAATGAAGGAACTTTCTACTCCTCTGTTGGCACTACTGATATATCCTTGAATACTGCAGGTGAAAACCACATGGCGGAACCGCATAGGATTACCTTGCATGAGCAAGGAGCACCAGATCTCATTCGTCAACGGTTGCAAGCGCAGTATTCGAATCTTGACCCTAATTTTGAGTTGAAGAATAATTTGATTAACTTGTTGTCTAAGTACCATGGATTACCGGGCCAAGGCCCCATTAGGCACTTGAGAGACTTTCAAGTGGCCTGCTCCATAGCTAGGAGACATGGTGCTGATGAAATTACGATCATGGTTTTTGCTTTTTCCTTCTCTCTTGAGGGACAAGCTAAGGAAGGGTTTTACTCTCAACCAGATGAAGTGGTGACTGAATGAGACCTATTGAGTAGAGAATTCTTGGATAAGTTATTCCTTCCAGAGAAAAATGATTACATTCAGAAGGAGATTTCCGGTATCATGCAAAGAGACCAAGAGACAATTTACAAATATTGGACTCGATTTAAGAGGTTTTACTCTCAGCCAGATGAAGTGGTGATTGAATGAGACCTATTGAGAAGAGAATTCTTGGATAAGTTCTTCCTTCCGGAGAAAACTGATTACATCCGAAAGGAGATTTTCGGTATCATACAAAGAGATCTAGATACACTCTACGAATATTGGACTCGATTTAAGAGGTTATTGGAATCTTGTCCATATCATGGGTTAGATACTCATTTTCTCATTAGTTACTTCACTAGAGGTCTTAGTACCGGATAAGAGATTGCTTACTGGCTCCAGTGGTGGCTCTCTTTCTAAGAGCAAGACGACGGCGGAAGCATGGAGTTTGATCAATGATGTTGCCAAAGCTACCCAACATGTGAGAGTAAGGAACAATCCTCCCAAGAGTGTGGCGGAAACATCTTCTTCCGACATGGCTTTGACTAAAGTGCTTGGAGAAATGACCACTCTCCTAAAAGAGATTCACCAAGGACAAAAGAAATCTCAATCAATCCAAGCCATCTAAGGCGCACCTGAAATCCTCCAACTTGAAGGACCTCCAAGAATGTGTGGTTTGTGCGCTTGTACCTCACACTACACTGACCAATGCCCTCAAGTTCAAGGGGATTACACTTTTGCGGTAGCCAACAGCTATAACTATTCACCCTATCAACCTCAAAATCAAAGCAATTACTCCCATGGTAATAGCTCTAATCAAGCGTGGAGAGACAATGCTCAAGAAAACAATCACAATCAAAGATGGAACCAAGGCAACTCATCTTCTCAATACCATAACCAACATTCTGCCCAATACCACAATACCTACTAAGCCAACCAAAACAACCATAATCAACCATAGATACTAACCACCTCACCAGAGACAACAAACCAAATCAACCTCCTTCCTCTTCTACAAACCAAGGTGATGACTCTCACTGTACATTCTACCAAGAACAAGAGAGGCTTAGGGCTATGATAGAGAAAAATGAAGAGAACACTATGAATCTCAATAAAAAAATTGGTAATATGAGTGCTCAAATGAACTCTATAACCGTGATGCTCTCAAGGTTGTCCTTTCCTCCTACTAACAATACCAACACCACCTAAGCCTCTAGCTCCTCTAGCCTTCCATCCCAACCCCTTCCTTCTCAACCTATTCTAAACCCAAGGGGTAGCATCAATGCAATTACCTTAAGAAGCGGTACAACACTTGAGGAGGTTAAGCCCAAACCCATCATTTTGACGGAGGATGTTCCCAATGTAGGAGATGAGGGAACGGTGGAATTAAATGAGGATGAAAAGGAGGAGGTTGCAAGGGAAGAAGATGAACAATTAAGGGTCAAGGAATAAAAAAGAAAGAACAACTTGGAGGAACAAATTCCTATACCTTTTCCAACGGTGGCCAAGAATGCCAAGAAGCATGAGGAGCTTGATCCTAACATAATGTAAATGTTCAAGAATGTGGAGGTAACTATTCTACTCTTTGATGCCATACATCAAGTTTCAAAGTTTGCTAAATTCCTTAAGGATGTGTGCACTCACAAAGAGAAGACTGGTGGACTAGAGATGAATTTATTAGGTAATTCTGTTTTTTCTGTGATGGATGACTTTTTTGAAAAATATAGTGATCCCAGTCCTTGCTTGGTATCTTGTACGATTGGTGAGATTCAACTTAAGAATTGCATGTGTGACCTAGGGTCATGTGTGAGTATCATGCCACTCTCGGTTTATGAAAAGTTGAACCTTGCACCGTTGAAGCGATCTAGGGATAGGTTTGTGTTAGCGGACAAGAGTATAATTTCGGTTGTAGGGGTTGCTGAAAATGTATTGGTGAGAATTCAGGATTTAATTTTTCCGGTGAATTTTCATATTCTAAAGGCACCTCCTATTGATTCGGATAGACCATCTTCCATCTTACTTGGAAGACAATTCTTGAAGACATCCCGCTTTAAGCTAGATGCTTATTCTGGTGAATATTCATTTGAAGCTAAAGGGAAAAAGGTGGTGAAGTTCAAATCAGAGAAAATTTTGTGGTAGTCTTTAGAGGTGTATTCTATTTTTGGTTGTGATATAGTTGAAGATGACGTAGTTAAAATCCACTTCAGAAGTGATGATGAGATAAGTGTCATTAAGGGCTTGGGAATAAGAGAAATTGACAAAGAAGAGGAAAATGGTCCACAACCTCCATGCTACTAAGGAAACAAGGCACTCAATCACGGACTAATTAATAAGTGGAAGCATATCCCTTTGAAGGATGCTCTAGCCAAAGGCAACAAGGAGAGCAACGTGGATGTCCTTGAGGATGTTCCAAAGAGATGAATTTTGAGCTCATGCCCGTCCAACTTAAGGACGTCAAAGAAAAGTGTTAAGTGAGAGATACCCTATCATAGTATGATCCTCCATCTTTCTTTGTTTTAATGTGAATACTTGCTTAAATTGGTTGATTTTTGTTAGTTTTAGGTCTTTGATTCTTTACATTCCTTTTGTTTACATGAATATTTACTTTAGGAAATTTGTTCTGTTTGTTTAGAGTCTTAAAATGCAGAAATTGGTGGTATTATGTGTAGGAAAGCCTCTTGGGGAGAAGAACAAAATTTTTGTTCCCAGCACTAGCACTGTGTGCATGTTGGCCCAAGACGCATAAGCATTCCTTGTATGCGCGCGCAAAATGTGTGAATAGTTTATAAAATCACCCTAAATTAACATAAAATAAACTACAAAATTAAGGTTTATCAAAAAAATAAGAACAACTGTCTTTAGTATGGAAAGCTTTAAAACACATGGACTTGATAGTTTAAATAGACTATTTTATCATAAGTAATGGGAGGTCATAAAAAATTATATGTGCGATAATTAAAAAAATTTTTAGAAATAGATACATTAGTGTGTGAGTGAATAATATGAATGCATTTGTAATGATATGACCTCTAGGGTTAGAAATTTTTCGATTTATTTAACAAAATAAAAGTTACAACGTAACACAATAATCGATATATATTATGAATGAAAAATATAATCAAATATATATTATATAATTTAGTCTTTTAGATATATAATTATTATATATAGGAGTGGCAAAACAATCGGGACTAGCGAATATCTATTCCTATCTTACTCGATACAGGACGAGTAATTATCCGATCAAATGCAAGACAAATTTGGCAACTTGTAAAGCTAAGAGCAACTTGTATAATCAAAACATGTTGCAAATTTCGCGTGCTTTTGTACAAAATATTTTGTCTTCCATCACCAACATCATACATAAACCGGGGTGCTTAGATGCTCATTAGCATGCCACGTTTTACATAAACTAATGACTGAAAATTAGAAAAAACACTAATAATAAAGTATTTTATATGTGTAATTTTTATATAAGTATAATTTTTATAATACATAAGAAAATATTATATAATTTTATATTTTAAAAATTATATTTTAATTATT
>NC_029773.3:12111197-12122696 GCF_000817695.3 Arachis duranensis | reverse complement strand
AAATTATATTTTTATTATTTAGTAATATTATTTCTATTATTGTACAAATTATTTGATTGAATTTTTACATTTATTTTTACTTACAAATTTTATTTGCGTTATTTTGTTCCATTAACTTTAATATCTAATGAAGTAAAGTTTTTTTTTCTAAAAAAATTTTTTCTTTTAAATTATATTTCTGAGGCTAAATTTAAAAGAGAGATTGAGATTAAAAAACAGAAATTAAATTAAATTTTTGTATATATTATATTTAATATAAAATATGTAATATTAAATTATGTTTTAATATTTTATTTAATTTAAGATAAATATATAAATTAAAATAAATAAAATTACTTAAATATATTTGTTAATTTAAAAAAATAAAAAGAAAAAAAGGAGAAGAAAGAGGAGGCCGAATAAGAAAGCATTCCTGAGAGCTATTATCCTTCAAATTGAAAAAAGCTTTTGGTAGTGTTATCATTCCTCGATGCGCTCTTCCCACACGCCGATATAAGCTTCACTTGCACCATTTCCTGTGGCACCTTCTCATGTGCTGTGTCTTGCTTCTCCCAATTTGTTCAAAAGCTAGGCTGAGGAAGCAAAAATAGCATTAATTACCAAAAGAAAATTCGCATATAGAGTGAAAGTAATATAGACTGGAGAGGATTTGGTGGAGATGAGGTGAGGGAATATTGCAGTGGTGAAGATTCTGAAGTATAGACACGGATGCGAACACAATACAACATGATACGCGACACGGTAACATGCGAATTTAAAAAAGTTGTCGGACACTAAAATACGCATATATTAATAATATAATATATTTATTAATATTAAATCAATAAATATTTTAAAAATAACTATATGATATGCATTTTTTTAAGTGTATAGGTATTTAAAAGATAAAATTTTAAATTCTAATGTCTTAATAGAGTTATTAGTAATTTGTACATCACATGTATACAAAAAAGTTATCTAAATTATATACTATTTCTCCATCATATATACTTCATCATTAGAAAAAGTTACTCTTTCCAACTCCGATTCATCAAGAGAAAGGTAAGCAACTTCAAGAATCCCATTTTTCTTATTAATTGGTAAAAAACATCTCCAACAATATTCCACATCATAATTTTTCTTTTATTGTATTATGGTATTTTTCTTAAAAGAAGACGAAGATTTGTATGAACAAATACTAAATTTTCAGGGGAATGGATAAAATAATAAGTGTTCCAATTTCTTTCAGAGCAAGAAGAAGAAGATGGTTGTCCTAGTAGCCTAAGAGCAATTGGTTGAAGAAAATTTGCTTTACCACCATGAATTAGCCACCAAGATTTTGCATCGACTATGCCTCTATCATTTAAGGAGTCATAATCATCAAAGACACCTCTATCATCAGAAAAACTTGCAAATTCAATGTTTACTTTTCTCCTCTCTTCCTCATTTTGAAAATACCTCTTCAAGCATTTAACTCTCTCATTAATGATCTCAATATCTTGATGAGGAGAAACTCGTGAAGATCTTCTCTCAACCATTGGTGGCTATAATACCTATATAATTAGTGGTTAAAAAATATAATAATTCAATTATCTTCACTTATAAATAAAAGTTATAAACTATAAATGTAAAGAGTTACCTTGGATTTATAACACCCTAACTATCAAAAAGTCACGCTTTCGGCTACGCCACTCTGATAGGTCGGGAATTACGACGACTCTTATACTATTTAATACTAAAATATAAGCCTGTTTAAAAACTTAAACTGAATTTTTCAAAAACATACATTCATATTTACAATATAAATTACAATACATCACAGGAAATACATTTATATACATATCAATTTACAAGCATCTCATATCAAAATCCTATCCCTCTTACAAAATGTATAAGGTTAAAGGTGAGGAAAAATATAAGTACTAAAACAATACAGAAATATCGTCTAACAAAAAAGAAATAAGCTCTTTCGAACTTCGTCATCCGTAACCTGAAAAAGAAAAGACATGTACGGGAGTGAGAACATCATCCTCGAAAGGGTTCTCACTATAGGGTTGCAGAATTACTATAATAGAATACGTGAGATAAAATCGTTACAGTGATTAATAACTGCCTTATGCATCTTTTCCAAAAACAAAGGTTTACTATAAAGAAAATTCTGAAATCTTTTCTAAAAGAGGAAACTGTTCTTTTCTTAAAAATTCAGAAGCTTTTCAAAAGGTTTATCTATGCTGAACCAGATTAGTGTTTCATACTTTTATAAACCAGAAATATCAACCAAACATGGCCTTCGGCCCACCTCATGATCAACCACGGCCCTAGGGCCAAACAATCCAAACAACAACCAGTCACCACAGTCCAACAGAATTCTAGTCGCAAACACAAGTAGAAAAATTCAAGCACAAACAAACAATTACTTCAAGTAGAACAATTAGCAGTTAACCACAATTAATCACAAAGGCAAACCAGGTACAATATGCACACCCACACAATGTCACATAGATGCATATGATGAGTGCTTGTTCTAGTGACTGATGAGTCTCATCTGTCGGTTATAAAGCCAACCCGACAAGTCCAGTAGCTAACCATTGGACTGTCCCTCTGTCTTGCATCCCCAACTCGAGTTATTCACAGTCATAATCATAGTTCACATCCAACACCCTCACTGGTGTATATTCACGGAGGCGAGCTCATCCGGAACTTTCACAGTGTCCGGCCACACTTACGACATAGGGTCAGCAAAGTATCGAGTCTCAACCTGGAGTACGTGGTGGCTAGCCACTGCTTCTACCCAAGAAAACTCGTATCTCAAATAATTGAAAGTGCAACAATCACTTTATCAATTCAATAACCATTCATATTCATACTCAGCCATCCGGCTCATAACATATTCCACAAACAGTCATAATTCATTATCATATACAGCCATTCCAACTCACAACATAATAGCACTTCCACTATCCAACATCATAAAACTCATAAAATCTTCATTCAAGCCGTAAATCACTTTTCTCAAAGCACTTTTCTTTAAAAATCAAATTCAATTCATCTCAGTCTTAACTTCAACTCCGCATTCTCAAATCACTTCTAGCTTATAAGCCATCTTTCTCAAAAGAATTTTTCTCTTTCAAAACAAGCCACATTTCCACAACATCCTTATAAAACTTCCAAACAATTTAGCAACTATGCCAAATTAAAAATCTCTTATGAAAGATCCAAAAATCAATCATCTCAAAACTGAATTTGGTAACAAAAATTTCTCAACAGAGTCTCAAGACTTTAGGGAATGACAACCTATCTCAATTTCTTAAAAATTTATTGAAACTCTTAAAATCATAGATTCTTGGTTTAAGTAAATAAAAACAAAGTTTATTATAAAACCGGATCATATAAAGTCACAAGTCCAACCCAATCCAAAGCCAATTCACTTGAAACGGATCCGATTCATTTAAATCAAAACCACTTTTAGGTTTAAAACCAATTCTCTGACTTCTTCCAAAATGTCACAAACGCAATTATTCAATCAAGAATCCAATTTCCTTCAAAATCACTAAAAGTTCCTCTGAACGAAATCTTTAAGTCTAACTAAAAGTATAAGCCCTTTTTATATTAAAAATTAATCTTGGAACATAGAACTTTTCTTCAGTGATTCAAAATGGTAAAGTGATTCCTTTCTGAGTAAATCGAACTCAAGACATATAGTTTTCACAAATAATTGAAACTCGAAAACATAACTATTTTCTTAATAAATCAAATAGTACAATTTCTCAAATCCCAAGTGATGAGCGGATAATTTATACACTTTTTGGCATTGTTTTTAGGTAGTTTTTAGTATGATCTAGCTATTTTTAGGGATGTTTTTATTAGTTTTTATGCAAAAATTACATTTCTGGACTTTACTATGAGTTTGTGTATTTTTTTGTAAATTCAGGTATTTTCTGGCTGAAATTGAGGGACCTGAGCAAAAATCTGATAGGAGGCTAAAAAAGGACTGCTAATGCTGTTGGATTCTGACCTTCCTGCACTCGAAATAGATTTTCTGGAGTTACAGAACTCTAAATGGCACGCTCTTAACGGCGTTGGAAAGTAGACATCCAGAGCTTTCCAGCAATATATAATGGTCCATACTTTGTTTCAAGTTTAGACGACGCAAACTGGCGTTCAACGCCAGTTCCATGCTGTATTCTGGAGTAAAACGCCAGAAAACACGTCACAAACCAGAGTTAAACGCCAAACAGACGTTACAACCTGGCGTTTAACTCCAAGAGAAGCCTCTGCATGTGTAAAGCTCAAGCTCAGCCCAAGCACACACCAAAGTGGGCCCCGAGAGTAGATTTCTGTACTTAGACTTATTTCTGTAAACCCTAGTAGCTAGTCTAGTATAAATAGGACTTTTTACTATTGTATTAGACATCTTTGGTCTCAGTTTTAATCTATTGTTCATCTTGGAGACTATTGATCACGTTTGGAGGCTGGCCATTTGGCCATGCCTGGACCACTCTCACTTATGTATTTTCAACGGTGGAGTTTCTACACACCATAGATTAAGGGTGTAGAGCTCTACTATACCTCGAGTTTTAATGCAATTACTACTGCCTTTTATTCAATTCAAGCTTATTATTGTTCTAAGATATCATTCATACTTCAACCTAATGGATGTGATGATCCGTGACACTCATTATCATCCATCCTTATGAACGCGTGCCTGACAACCACCTCCATTCTACAAGCGAGAGCTAGAGTGTGTATCTCTTGGATTCCTGATGCACGACACATGGTTGCCCTCGCCTGACAACCGAGCCTTCCATTCCATGAGATCAGAGTCTTTGTGGTATAAGCTAGAATTATTGGCGGCCATTCTTGAGAATCCGGAAAGTCTAAACCTTGTCTGTGGTATTCTGAGTAGGATTCAGGGATTGAATGACTGTGACGAGCTTCAAACTCGCAATTGTTAGGCGTAGTGACAGACGCAAAAGAATCAATGGATTCTATTCCGACATGATCGAGAACCGACAGATGATTAGCCGTGCTGTAACAAGCATTTGGACCATTTTCACTGAGAGGATGGGAAGTAGCCATTGACAACGGTGATGCCCTACATACAGCTTGCCATAGAAAGGAGTGAGAAAGATTGGAGGAAGACAGTAGGAAAGCAGAGATTCAGAAGGGACAAAAGATCTCCATACACTTATCTGAAGTTTCCACCAAGGATTTACATAAGTATTTTTATCTTTATTTTTTGTTTATTTATTATTATTTTCGAAAACTCCATAATTATTTATTATCTGCCTAACTGAGATTTACAAGATGACCATAGCTTGCTTCATACCAACAATCTCCGTGGGATCGACCCTTACTCACGTAAGGTATTACTTGGACGACCCAATGCACTTGCTGGTTAGTTGTGCGAAGTTGTGACAAAGTGTGATTCACGTTTGAGAGCGCTACCAAGTTTTTGGCGCCATTGTCGATGATCACAATTTCGTGCACCAAGTTTTTGGCGCCGTTGCCGGGGATTGTTTGAGTTTGGACAACTGACGGTTCATCTTGTTGCTCAGATTAGGTAATTTTCTTTTCAAAATTTTTCAAAAATCTTTCAAAATTCTTTCTTTGTTTTTGTTTTTCAAAAAAAAAAAAAATAATTTTCGAAAAAAATAATAAAAATACAAAAAAATTAAAAAAACATAAAAATCAAAAATATTTTGTGTTTCTTGTTTGAGTCTAGTGTCAATTTTTAAGTTTGGTGTCAATTGCATGTTTTTAAAATTTATGCATTTTTCGAAAATTCATGCATGTGTTCTTCATGATCTTCAAGTTGTTCTTGGTAAGTCTTCTTGTTTGATCTTGATATTTTCTTGTTTTGTGGTTTTTTGTTATTTCTCATATGCATTTTTAAATTCTTAGTGTCTAAATATGAAAAATTTCTAAGTTTGGTGTCTTGCATGTTTTTCTTTTCTTAAAAATTTTTCAAAAATAAGTCTTGATGTTCATCTTGATCTTCAAAGTGTTCTTGGTGTTCATCTTGACATTCATGGTGTTCTTGCATGCATTAAGTGTTTTGATCCATAATTTTCATATTTTGGGTCATATTTATGTTTTTCTCTCTCCTCATTAAAAATTCAAAAATAAAAAAAATATATTTTCCTTATTTTGCTCATAATTTTCAAAAATTTGAGTTGACTTAGTCAAAAAATTTTAAAACTTAGCTATTTCTTATAAGTCAAGTCAAATTTTCAATTTTAAAATCCTATCTTTTCAAAATCTTTTTTCAAAAATCAAATCTTTTTCATTTTTCTTACTATTTTCGAAAATTTTTTAAAAATTTATTTTCAAAATATTTTTCTTATCTTTATTTCAAAATTGAAACTTTATTAACAATTAATGTGATTGATTCAAAAAATTTGAAGTTTGTTACTTTCTTGCTAAGAAAGGTTCAATCTTTAAATTCTAGAATCATATCTTTTAGTTTCTTGTTAGTCAAGTAATCAATTTTAATTTAAAAAAAATAAAATCTTTTCCAAAATATCTTTTTCAATCATATCTTTTTAAAATATCTTTTTCAAATCATATCTTTTTCAAAATCAATTTCAAAATCTTTTCTAACTTCTTATCTTTTCAAAATTGATTTTCAAATCTTTTTCAACTAACTAATTAACTTTTTTGTTTGTTTCTTATCTTTTTCAAAACCACCTAACTACTTTTCCCTATCTAATTTTCGAAAATACTTCCCTCTTTTTCAAAATTCTTTTAATTAACTAATTGTTTCAAATTTTAATTTTAATTTTTACTTTTATTCTTCTCTTAATTTTTGAAAGTCACTAACTCTTTTTCAAAATTAATTTTTGAAATTCTCTCTCTCTCTCTCTCTCTTCTCTTTCTATTTATTTATTCATTTACTAATACTGCTCTTCATCTTAAAATTCGAACCCCCTCTTCCTCTCTGAGTTTGAATTTTCCTCTTTTCCTTCTTCTATTCTTTTCTTCTTCTACTAACATAAAGGAATCTCTATACTGTGACATAGAGGATTCCTCTTTCTTTTCTGTTTCTTCTTTTTCATATGAGCAGGAGCAAGGACAAGGACATTCTTGTTGAGCAAATCCTGAACCTGAAAGGACTCTGAAGAAGAAGCTTAGAGAAGCTAAAGCACAACAATCCAGAGAAAACCTTACAGAGAATCTCGAAAAAGAGAGAGACATAGCCGAACCCAATAACAATGGAGGAGGCGCAAGGAGAATGCTTGGTGATTATACTACACCTACTTCCAAGTTTGATGAAAGAAGCATCTCAATCCCTTCCATTGGAGCAAACAATTTTGAGTTGAAACCTCAACTAGTTGCTCTAATGCAATAGAACTGCAAGTTTCATGGACTTCTATCAGAAGATCCCTATCAGTTTTTAACTGAGTTCTTACAGATCTGTGAGACTGTTAAGACTAATAGAGTAGATGCTAAAGTCTACAGGCTCATATTTTTCCCTTTTGGTGTAAGAGACAGAGCTAGAACATGGTTGGACTCACAACCTAAAGATAGCCTGGACTCTTGGGATAAGCTGGTCACGGCTTTCTTGGCTAAGTTCTTTCATCCTCAAAAGCTGAGCAAGCTTAGAGTGGATGTTCAGACCTTCAAACAAAAAGATGGTGAATCCCTCTATGAAGCTTGGGAAAGATACACACAGATGACCAAAAGGTGTCCTTCTGACATGCTTTCAGAGTGGACCATTTTGGATATATTCTATTATGGTCTATCTAAGTTCTCTAAGATGTCACTAGACCATTCTGCAGGTGGATCCATTCAACTAAAGAAAACGCATGCAGAAGCTCAAGAACTCATTGACATGGTTGCAAATAACCAATTCATGTGCACTTCTGAGAGGAATTCTGTGAGTAATGGGACGCCTCAGAGGAAGAGAGTTCTTGAAATTGATGCTCTGAATGCCATATTGGCTCAGAACAAAATGTTGACTCAGCAAGTTAACATGATTTCTCAAGGTCTGAATGGATGGCAAAATGCATCCAACAGTACTAAAGAGGTATCTTCTGAAGAAGAAGCTTATGATCCTGAGAACTCTGCAATGGCAGAGGTAAATTACATGGGTGAATCTTATGGAAACACCTATAATTCCTCATGGAAAAATCATCTAAATTTCTCATGGAAGGATCAACAAAAGTCTCAACAAGGCTTTAATAATGGTGGAAGAAATAGGCTTAGCAATAGCAAGCCTTTTCCATCATCTTCTCAGCAACAGACAGAGAATTCTGAACAAAGTCCCTTTAACTTAGCAAACATAGTCTCTGATCTGTCTAAGGCCACTTTAAGTTTCATGAGTGAAACAAGGTCCTCGATCAGAAATTTGGAGGCACAAGTGGCCCAGCTGAGTAAGAAAATCACTGAAACTCCTCCTAGTACTCTCCCAAGCAATACAGAAGAGAATCCAAAAAGAGAGTGCAAGGCCATGGATATAATCAACATGGCCGAACCTAGAGAGGAAGGGGAGGACATGAATCCCAATGAGGAAGACCTCATGGAACGTCTCCCAGACAAGAAGGAGTTCCCTAATGAGGACCTAAAGGAATCTGAGACTCATATAGAGACCATAGAGATTCCATTAAACCTCCTTCTGCCATTCATGAGCTCTGAGAACTATTCTTCCTCTGAAGAGGATGACGATGTAACTGGAGAGCAAGTTGCTCAATATCTAGGAGCTATCATGAAGCTGAATGCCAAGTTGTTTGGTAATGAGACTTGGGAAGATGCACCTCCTTTGCTCATTAGTGAACTAGATACCTAAGTTTAGCAAACTTTACCTCAAAAGAAATAAGATCTTGATAAATTCTTAATACCATGTACCATAGGAACCATGACCTTTGAGAAGGTTCTGTGTGACCTAGGGTCAGGTATAAATCTTATGCCACTCTCTGTAATGGAGAAATTGGGAATCTTTGAGGTACAGGCTGCCACATTCTCATTAGAGATGGGAGACAAGTCAATAAGACAAGCTTATGGATTGGTAGAGGATGTTTTAGTGAAGGTTAAAGGCCTTTACATCCCTGCTAATTTCATAATCTTAGACAATAGGAAGGAGAAGGATGAATGCATCATCCTTGGAAGACCCTTCCTAGCCACAGCAGGAGCTGTGATTGATGTTGACAGAGGAGAACTAGTCCTTCAATTGAATGGGGACTACATTGTGTTTAAAGCTCAAGGTTCTTCCTCTGCAACCATGGAGAGGAAGCATGAAAAGCTTCTCTCAATACAGAGTCAAACAGAGCCCCCTCAATCAAACTCTAAGTTTGGTGTTGGGAGGCCACAACCAAACTCTAAGTTTGGTGTTGAACCCCCACATTCAAATTCTAAGTTTGGTGTTGGGAGGTCCCAACAATGCTCTGAACATATGTGAAGCTCCATGAGAGCTCACTGTCAAGCTATTGACATTAAAGAAGCGCTTATTGGGAGGTAACCCAATTTTTATTTATCTATATTTTTATTGTTATTTTATGTTTTATTAGGTTCATGATCATGTGGAGTCACAAAACAATTACTAAAATTAAAAATAGAATAAAAAACAGCAGAAGAAACAGCACACCCTGAAAGAAGGGCTTACTGGCATTTAAACACTAGTAAGGAGCATTTGTCTGGTGTTCAACGCCAAAACAGAGCATGAATCTGGCGTTGAACGCCAGAAACAAGCAACAATCTGGCGTTCAAACGCCAGGATTACACCCTGAGGAGAGCTGGCGTTAAACGCCAGAAACAAGCATGGAACTGGCGTTCAACGCCAGAAACATGCTGTAGACTGGTGTTGAACGCCCAAAACAAGCATAGAACTGGCGTTCAACATCAGAAACAAGCATCAATCTGGCGTTAAACGCCAGGATTGCATGCAGAGGGCGCTTTACACGCCTAATTGGTGCAGGGATGGTAAATCCTTGACACCTCAGGATCTGTGGATCCCACAGGATCACCTCAGGATCTGTGGACCCCACAGGATCCCCACCTACCTCAACTCACCCTCTCTCTTCTCTCACATAATCCATCCTCTCTTCCCCATAAACCCCACCTATCTTCAAATTCAAAATCCCTTTTCCCACCCAAACCTACCCTAATGACCGAACCTACTACACTCTCCCTCCACTATATAAATCCCTCCATCCTTCTTCATTCTCACACAACACGACCCTCTCTTCTCCCCCTTGGCCGAATACACATCTCTCCCCCTCTCCTCCATATTTTCTTCTTCTTCTTTTGCTCGAGGGCGAGCAATATTCTAAGTTTGGTGTGGTAAAAGCATAACTTTTTTGTTTTTCTATAACCATTTATGGCACCTAAGGCTGGAGAAACCTCTAGAAAGAGAAAAGGGAAGACAAATGCTTCCACCTCCGAGTCATGGGAGATGGAGAGATTCATCTCAAGGGTCCATAGCTCAGTAGTAGAGCATTTGACTGCACATCAAGAGAGCCCACTCATGGACCTCAACAAGAGAATGAGGAATTCCCTCATCAAGAAATCCCTGAGATACCTCGGGGGATACATTTTCCTCCTCACAATTATTGGGAGCAACTAAGGATAGGAGCACCAAAATCACTAGGGATCAAGCAAAAAAGGCAAGAAAGAGACATAGAGGAGCTTAAGGATAGCATTGGTCCTTCAAAAAGAAGGCGCCACCCACACTAAGGTGGACTCATTCCTTAACTTCCTTGTTCTTATTTCTCTGTTTTTTGGTTTTTGAGCGTCATGTTTGTCTATGTTTGTGTCTTTATTACATGATCATTAGTATTTCGTAACTATGTCTTAAGGCTATGAATAATTCCATGAATCCTTTACCTCTCTTAACAATACTTTTTGTTTTCTGAATGAATGCTTGAACAGTGCATATTTTTTATCTTGTTGTTTATGAATGTTAAAATTGTTGGCTCTTGAAAGAATGATGAAAAAGAGAAATGTTAAAATATATGAAAGAAAAAGAAAAAGTAAGCAGAAAAAGCCAATAGCCCTTAAAACCAAAAGGCAAGGGTAAAAAGGATCCAAGGCTTTGAGCATCAATGGATAGGAGGGCCCAAGGAAATAAAATTCAGGCCTAAGCGGCTAAACCAAGCTGTCCCTGACAAACCCCAATTTGACGGTTTATCTTGTATTGAATTTAGGGGATTTTATCATCTGTTACCCACATTTATTCAATGAAATAGCATGGTTTTGTATATTCTCCTTTAATTGTGCTTAAGAGTGAAAACATGCTTCTTAGGTCTTAAAATAGCTAAATTTAATTCACCTTGATTCTATTAGATGCCTTGATATGTTTGTTAAGTGATTTCAGATTTAGGAGGCAAAGATTGGATCAAGGGAATGAAGAAAAAGCATGTAAAGTTGGAGAACTCATGAAGAAATGAAAGAACCGGAAAGCTGTCAAGCCGACCTCTTCGCACTTAATTGACCATAACTTGAGCTACAGAGGTCCAAATGATGCGGTTCCAGTTGGGTTGGAAAGCTAACATCCGGGGCTTCAAAATGATATAAATTTTGCCA
>NC_029773.3:12092730-12109880 GCF_000817695.3 Arachis duranensis | reverse complement strand
ATTAGTTTTTATGCAAAATTCACATTTCTAGACTTTACTATGAGTTTGTGTGTTTTTCTGTAATTTCATGTATTTTCTGGCTGAAATTGAGGAACCTGAGCAAAAATCTGATACGAGGCTGAAAAAGGACTGCTAATGCTATTGGATTCTGACCTCCCTGCACTCAAAATGGATTTTCTGGAGCTACAGAACTCCAAAAGGCACTCTCTTAATGGCGTTGAAAAGTAGACATCCAGAGCTTTCCAGCAATATATAATGGTCCATACTTTGTTCGAGTTTAGATGACACAAACTGGCGTTCAACGCCAGTTCCATGCTGCATTCTAGAGTAAAACGCCAGAAACACGTCACAAACCAGAGTTAAATGCCAAACAGACGTTACAACTTGGCGTTTAACTCCAAGAGAAGGCTCTGTACGTGTAAAGCTCAAGCTCAGCCCAAGCACACACCAAAGTGGGCTCCGAAAGTGGATTTCTGCACTTAGACTTATTTCTGTAAACCCTAGTAGCTAGTCTAGTATAAATATGACTTTTTACTATTGTATTAGACATCTTTGGTCTCAGTTTTAATCTATTGTTCATCTTAGGAGATTATTGATCACGTTTGGGGGCTGGCCATTCGGCCATGCCTGGACCACTCTCACTTATGTATTTTCAACGGTGGAGTTTCTACACACCATAGATTAAGGGTGTGGAGCTCTGCTGTACCTCGAGTTTTAATGCAATTACTACTGCCTTTTATTCAATTCAAGCTTATTCTTGTTCTAAGATATCATTCGTACTTCAACCTGATGGATGTGATGATCCATGACACTCATCATCATCCATCCTTATGAACGTGTGCCTGACAACCACCTCCGTTCTGCAAGCGAGAGCTAGAGTGTGTATCTCTTAGAATCCTGATGCATGACACATGGTTGCCCTCGCCTGACAACCGAGCCTTCAATTCCGTGAGATCAGAGTCTTTGTGGTATAAGCTAGAATTATTGGTGGCCATTCTTGAGAATCCAGAAAGTCTAAACCTTGTCTGTGGTATTCCGAGTAGGATTCAGAGATTGAATGACTGTGACAAGCTTCAAACTCGCGATTGTTAGGCGTAGTGATAGACGCAAAAGAATCAATAGATTCTATTCCGACATGATCGAGAATCGACAGATGATTAGCCGTGCTGTAACAAGCATTTGGACCATTTTCACTGAGAGGATGAGAAGTAGCCATTGACAACGGTGATGCCCTACATACAGCTTGCAATAGAAAGGAGTGAGAAAGATTGGAGGAAGACAGCAGGAAAGCAGAGATTCAGAAGGGACAAAAGATCTCCATACACTTATCTGAAGTTTCCACCAAGGATTTACATAAGTATTTTTATTTTTATTTTTTGTTTATTTATTATTATTTTCGAAAACTCCATAATTATTTATTATCCGCCTAACTGAGATTTACAAGATGACCATAGCTTGCTTCATACCAACAATCTCCGTGGGATCGACCCTTACTCACGTAAGGTATTACTTGGACGACCCAGTGCACTTGCTGGTTGGTTGTGCGAAGTTGTGACAAAGTGTGATTCACGTTTGAAAGTGCTACCAAGTTTTTGGCGCCATTGTTGATGATCACAATTTCGTGCACCACCAAGCCTTTCTAAATAATTTTTCAAACAAAGTCTAAGGTTTTTATAGAAATTTCGGCAGCACCTCCCCTAAAACTTGGACTTTGCCACACTTTCTGGGTCTCAACCAAACCATTCCACAACTCTTTCCACGGGTTCAAAACCAAATCAATTTCAAATCAGATCGATTCTGAAAATTCATATCATTCTCATCTTTCAAGAAAACAAATTCGGACTCAATTCCTTTACAATAGATTAAACTTGATTTCAACAACTTTTTAAGAAACAATTTTAAAGAAGCACTTCAATAACAGTCTGCTTTACAAAACTGAATAATAATCCAGTCACACAAGCATTCATATTCATCCAAGACAACCAACATCACATAAAACTTATACAATCACTCAAGTCTACAATTTTACCACATAATCTCCATATATAATAATTCCAGTATATAAAATATGCTTTTTATGAAAAGGCCCCTGCCTCAATATGCAAAACCATAGCCCAAACGCCTTACAGAGTTCTTTTCGTCTCATCCCGAATTGAAGGAAACCAAAACCTCGGCTTTGCTTGCTCTCTCAAAAGCAGATACAGCTTCAAATGCCACAAACAGACTCGGATTCTAACTCCTAAAACCATTAACATCGCAAATACTTTATTTCATAAAATAGAACACTAACGTAGGGGCTTTCAAAACAGAAATACTTACTGTAATATGAAAACGAAGCAGCGCCGGTCTCTGAACCGGTTTGGCGGCGGCCCAGGGCAGCCACCTCACACGACAGCGGTAACGAATTCCGACCACGACAACTGAAACCAACATGCAGTGATTATAGTATTCTCAGAATTCAAAAGGATAGAGGCACATAACAAAATCCTTACCGGATCCCGGTAACAGCACCCATAACCGCGGCAACGACGGTGGCTCCACCGACGGCGGCTGGGCGTAGCAATGCGAACGGCGCCTCCTGCTCCTTCCTCCACCTTCTTCCCTGCGTCTACCCCCTGTGCGTTCCCAGCGTCGGCAGAGATAGGGGATGCGACAGCAACAACCAAACGTAGCGGCGCCTTCTCCTCACCAGCAGCAAAACCCACGGCGGCGACAATGGCGAGGTGGCCTGGCCGGTCAATGACGGCGACGCAGGGGCAGTTTCTCCCACCCCCGTGCCCGCCACCCTCTTTTGTCAGTTTCTCTTCGTGGGCGCAAGCACGACAGCGACGTGGTGAGGATAAACGGCGGTGATAGCAGCGTCGTCCTCCACCCCCGCGCGTGCGCTCCCTGTGCGTGAACCTCCAAGGACGGCGGCGATGGCGCGGCCACACGGAACGGTGATGCCTCCCTCTCCTCGCAGCTTTCTCTCTCTTGCCTTGGACCTGACCCGTGATGGCGGCTCGTGGTGAATCGACGGCGACAGCTCAAGGCATGGCCTCCCACCAAGACTCAGTGACGACACGGCGGCGGCGATAGTGGCTCCTCGTCGGCGTCGTTCCTCCCCTCTTTCCTCTCCTCCCGTTTTCCTCTCCTAAGACTTTCTTTCTTTTCGTTTCATTCTGATGGCAGCTGCAACTACTGCGTGAGTTTGAGGGTGGCTAGGGTTTGGTGAGTGTGTGTGGGTGTTGGGTTAGGTCTAGGGTTAGGGATAGGTTTGTAATTTCAAACAAAAATAGGGATAATGTAGTAATTAAAAATAATTTTAATCCGACAAAATTAACTTTAAAGAAAATATTATTTGATCATAAATTACAAATTAATTTCAAGAAAATGCTCTAATTCAGTAAATAGAGATAATATAATTAATTTTCTTTATTCATAAGAATTAAAGTATTAAATTCTAAAATCTCAATTATTTAAAGTAAATCATAAAATATTTATTATTTTACTATTACTAAACTTTATAATTTAAATATAAAAATTATCCAATAATTATGAATTTAGATAAAAATCCAAATTTAATTATCAACACTTGATTTAATTAGCTTTAATAAAAATAATTTCTGAAATTAAAATCTTTAATGAATAAATAATTTAAAATTGACTCGTAATAAGATTTTCCAAAAGTTCTGGGTTTTACAGGATTCAATGAATATGCTAAATAATGAAGCGGTGTGCTACTTTTTGTCCATCTTTGAACTAATATTGAATGCACAACATTGTAGAAGGACGATGACTCTTGTTCATCTTTTCTTTCATAGAAATATATAGCACTTTTTTTTTATTTTCTTGATCATTGAATCCCACATCTCATGAACCAAATAAAGAGTAAGTGCATCCGTGTTTGTACTTCTTAAAACATCATAAATAGGATTTGTGAAAGCAAGAATATAATCAATTTTTTGTCACCAATTTTCACTCAAAATTTTTTCTGTAACAAACTCCGCTTTGCCAATATTATCTTCTTTGTATGAAGACCACTTCTCACTTATAACCATTTTGTTAAGTCCTTGGCCATGAATTTTATGAACGCTGACAAAAGTACCCATTAAACAAGAAAACTAACGTTGTACCCATGAAAGATGAGTTCCGTGTGACAATAGTATCCAAATTGTGATTTTTCGTTGACTTTTTAATAAAATTCCCAAATTACCCCTTCTATCTTCTTTCCCAAATTCCAAATTTCACAACCCTCATCTTTCGTCTTCCTCATCTGCTGCTACCAGCCACCAGGCATGATCTCTTTGGCGCTTGGGAACATCAGCAGCAAGAAGCTGTTGTTGGATAGAGGTGAGTTGTTGCTGCCTCTCGCGGCGCTTGGAAGCGGGAACCCAAGTGCTCTTCACATGGGTTTGGCAATCAAAGCCACGGCTCTTACAGCATGTCCTGCACCGCATGTGAGGGCAATCCTTCTTCGCCTGGTTCCCACAGTCCTAGCAGCTAATCCCACCTGCTCCACTTGCTGCTCCGCTCCCCACGGCCGACGCCGTCACCAAGAAGGCCGATCTCGAGGGTGACTGATCGTCGGACACGGTGGTTGGACCCACTCCTAGAGCAGCCGCGAAGCTGTAAAGATCTTGGTGGAAGAGAGGCCTTGCTTGAGGTATGAGGTCGTGTTCCGGTTGGTGATGATGATGACGATGGTTCCACAGCTCCAAGCCACTTCGGTACGAGGAAACGTCTTCATTCTTGTACCAGTAAAAGGTGTCGGAGGGAGGAAACGTCTTCATACCTGGTGGCTGACAGCAGCAGAGGAGGAAGACGAAGGATGAGGGTTGTGAAATTTGGAATTTGGGGAAGAAGATAGAAGGGGTAATTTGAAAATTTTATTAAAAAGTCAACGAAAAATCACAGTTTGGGTACTATTGTCACACGGAACCCATCTTTCATGGGTACAACGTTAATTTTCTTGTTTGATGGGTACTTTTGTTAGCGTTCACAAAATTCATGGTTACAAATGGTAGTTTTTCCTATTAAATTTATTGAAGATAGATAACCTCATATGAACATTAACAATGAAGTTTTTTATAAAAGAAGCACCTTCAACAATTTGAGTAATTCATGAGCATTTTTCATAAACAAAATTATTTTTCTTTGTATTCTTAACTACACAAATGTTCTTTAAGGCAAAGTTAAGAAGCAAGGTTGAGAGTATAAACAACACAAAGAGTCCAATATTTTCGTTTTATCTTTCTTTGTTACAAATTTCCATAAAAGCTTATCAACACTTTCTTCAGAATAGTTTTGAACACTCAATATTTTCATTCCTAGGTTCTCATTCCGTGTGTGTGTGTGTGTGTCTATATATATATAGTTTTATATTTTATTTAGATTTCTCTCCCCTCTTTATTTTGAAAAACTTTATGATGTATATGTACTTCATTTTGGAAACTTGCGTATAGAGGCTTTGATGTATTTGGAAGAGATAGAAAATATTGTTATCAACTGCTTTTATGATTGTAACCTTAACCAACCTAAACTTCGCAGGTTGTGACTAGCAGTTATTATACTTATGCTTTTATATATATATATATATATGGACTCCTTGTGTTGTTCATACTTTTTACACTCTATTCTTCTTTTATGTCTTATTTTACCCCGCTTATTCAAACGCTTCTCATCGATACGTGTGTATGTTACGCTTGTGATTTTCTTTTAAATCCTTTCAAGCTTCTTAGTTAGTACTTCCTTCTATTATATATTCTCACCTTATTATCATTGACTTATGCTCTCGAGCATAAAAATTTTAATGGTAGGGTGTTACATATTCTCTCTTATTTGGAATG
This sequence comes from Arachis duranensis, assembly GCF_000817695.3. Lineage (NCBI taxonomy): Eukaryota > Viridiplantae > Streptophyta > Magnoliopsida > Fabales > Fabaceae > Arachis > Arachis duranensis. The sequence goes on along the minus strand of NC_029773.3, from coordinate 12,104,052 downwards.
GAGTAGGCAGACGACGACGGGAGAAGTGATAAACAAACAGGGAACACCGGTGAATAGGGAGCAACAACGGCGAGTATGGTGGAAGTGGCAGCGTTGACTAGAGGTGTGGAGATTGACGACTAACACTCATATGGCAATGACGATCGAAGGTGGCGGCGACGATCGGAAGTGGTGGCAGACTGGCAGTGACGATGAGAGAGTGAGTGGGTGTAGAGCCAAAGAGGGTAGGACGGTGGAAGGAAAAAAGTTAGGGACTTAGGATTTTGACGTTTCACTTTTGTAAACTAAAAATCACTAAAGTTTAATTTTTGGGCCGTGTCCTACGTGTCCAGCAATGTTTTTTGTTTTTTTGGACAGAACACGTTTGGACACAAAAGATACTCATGTTGAACAAATGTTTAAAATGTGTCCGACATGTGATACAACAACTCAACAAAAAATCCGTACTTCATAGATAAAAATAATAGAAGGAATATAATAAAAATTTAAAATATTATACGAAGATATTTTAAAAAAAATATTATGTCTTTATTTTTTTAAAATATTAAATAGATTATAATTTTATATCTTAAAATTAAAATTTTAATTCTAATTTTTTATTATTTATCAAATACAATATAAAATCTCAACCTTTTAATTTGAGTCCTAAGTCCTAACCTTCGAAAACAAACGTTACTTGAGCATTCTCTAAAATCTTACTTCTAAAGACAAAGAGGTACACTCATCTATACTATTTAAGTCAAAAGTCCAACATAGTAAAAAATAGTTTAGGAGAACATCCAACATTTCCAATAGACCAGAGTTGTCCTGATCATTATCATAGTCTTCTACCTCGTCTCCACCTTTATCTATTATTCTTTTGTCTCCACAGCAGGGACAGAGTTTAGTTAAGATAAGAAAGTTATGGTTTTTTCAAATTTTTGTTAAAAAAATTAATAATATTTTTTTAAAAATAAAAAATAGTTCAGTTGGCTCAAATACTTTACTATGACTTAAAATATCAAAATTTAATCTTCATCTCTTACTTTTATTGCAAAATAGTTTAGTTTTAAACATTCAAAATATGTTGGATTTAGACTGAACTGAGTGTATTCGCATTTCGCAGCTCTCTATTCAATAAGCAATACTTCCTTTACTTTTAAGTTCAAATATAAAAAATTAGGTATTTTTTATTATGTAATTTAATATTATTTTATATTTTACTGTTTATTTAATTTAATTTTTTATATGATAAAAATATTAAAATATTCAATAAGTATTGATATTATTGTATTTGTATAAATTGATAAAAAATTTAATAAATATTATAAATTTTAATATTTGTCCTTCTAACTTCTTTTTTACATATTTTACAGAATATATATTCAAATTTTTATATAAAATAATCATGAAAAATCAAAAAATTGATACATTTTTTAAGAGGAAGGCTAATATTCAAGAAAGAAACATATAACTTTTACAATATCAACACCTGTAGATAGTTTTTCTATTTTAATGAATCACGAAAAAAGTGAGATACAACCTTCAAAAGTTCAAAGAGTTGAATCTGATAAATATGACCTTAATTTTTTGGAACGAGACCCTGAAAAATGACTTTAAATTTGGCAATATCACCTAAATAAGAGAGATGAGGTTAGACGAACTTATCTTAAATGAGGTCCATATCAAAAATATCTTGACAATTATCTTCTATCTAACTCCCAAAATTTTATTTCAAATTCCGCCATTCCTCTCGCCTTCATTTATTTTAGTTTTTTTTTTTTTAAGATTTAAGTCATTGAGATGGTGATTGAATTAGAATTGATTATAATAATTTGAGATGAGGCAGAAGATTAGTGGTGGTGGGAAGCAGTGGTAGTAACGGATTAATGTCGGTGGTGGTAAAGAGTTAGCTAGTGGTTATAATTTTAAAAGGTATATTGACATTTAGATTAATAATACTACACATTAATTTTTTTAATTAAGTCTAATCAAATTAATTAATATGATAAAAATCAATTTTAATTAATATTATTTTAAATTTTATTATTTAATTTGATTAGATTTAATTTATAAAAAAATTTAAATATGTAACATTATTCATAAAAAACATTAATTATGCCTGTAAAATCAAATTTTCTTAAATTATTGCACCATGAAAGTTTCTTTAATAGACAATTATAAGTAATTGCACATGTATTTGTTAAGCTGGAAACATAATTTTATATGAGTAAATGATTAAATTAATTTTTAAAAGATCATTCATTTTTTAAATTAGTCTTTAAATTTTTTAATCAAATTTTGTTTTTTAGAGATTTTAAATTAGTTGTTTTAGTCTTTTTGTTACTTCTGTTGTTAATGGTGTCAAAATTTGTTGATGTGACACATTAAGTGATACCACAACACACACCTAATAATTTTAATTGGCGGCTAATACGATAAGTTTATGAAATCAGATCAAATCAACCTCAAATTGAGGGATTCTAATGCTTTAAATTTTTTTTAAGGTTTTGATTTAATCTAATTTTATAAATTTATTATGCTAATAGTCAATTAAGACTATGTGTATGTGTATTGTAGTATCACTTAACGTGTCATATTAATAAATTTTGGAGACGTCAACAAAAGAAATAACAGAAGGACTAACATAGCGATTAATTTAAAATTTTTAAAGAACGAATTTAATTAAAAAATTAAAATTAATTTAAGAAAACATGATTAATCTAAAATTTTTAAAAAATAAATTTAATTAAAAAAATTAAAATTAATTAAAGAAATGATCTTTTAGTGATGAATTTGATAATTTACCTAATTTTATATCTTGGTGGATAGACCTAAAATTTGGTTAATAAAAAAAATAATAATAAAAGAGAAAAGAAATTAGGAAAAATGAATGAATGGTGTGACGTGCGCCTACTAGGTCACTTTATCCCATTCTTCCTTCTTTCACTAAAATTGCACTTTGGCAGCGAAGTTGTTCTATACATGTATATGGTCTTCCTTCATTCATTCCTTTAATTTAATTTTGTGACATCATTGTGCTATTTATGTACATCACTTCCAATTATATTTTTCAATGCCAATGGTTCTCAAGGTTTCAACATGCAATTGAATTGAAGTATGATAACATGTACATGTTTAAAAGGGTAATATAACCTGATATATAAAAATTTCGCATTAACACAGGCCAACTTAATTTAACTGATAATTATATCAGTGACTATTATTAAGGTTTAATTTTTTTATTTAGAGACTGAAGCCATTAACTTATATAGTTATTGTTGTAAGAATAAAGAAAATTATACAAGAATATATAAATTATCAATGACTCATATTTAATTTCTTTATTTTGCATTAAAATAAAATCTTTAATTACTTTCTCCTCCCATATATCTCATTATGGAGTTTATAATAATAAAATATTATTTTATTTAAAACATGATTTCTTTTGATAGATCAAAGTTTACATACATTATAGAAATTTCATTCCAATCAGAACTTAAAAATTAAATCACTTAATTATATAAATATTTACAAATTATTTACACATATATAGCAATAATATAAGAGCAAATTTATTATTAAAAATATATTTATTTATGGAAAACTCTAGGGGGCAGCAGTTTTATTGAATTTTGGCCAGCATGTAACCAGCAGAGCAATGTGAGCCATTGGATGAAATTTCACACTAATCTCACACCATCAAATTATCATTGATAACTAGTTGATGACTAACAATCACAAAAATTGCTGGCCCCCTAGCATTGCTCTTTATTTATATTGTCTCCTCTTATTAGTTTAAATTATTAGAATAAGTAGTATCATAATAATTATATAAAAAATTCGTTAAATTTTAAATTTTCTTATTGATATTCAAAACTAATAAATATGATGTCTTTTTTAGAGTTTGTCTATCTTTAATTACTAAATTACTTTTGTTGATCTGTATTATTATTTTAAGACTTCAACTTTGTCTGTATCTTCATCCGACAAAAACAAAATTGAGAACAAATTAATAATGAGGTCTTTTAATCTTTTGGTACTGAATTCCACAGTACAATCAAGAGAGAGAAGGAGAAAAAAGATTCATTTCTTGTTTTGGTTGGTACTGTCAGAAACTAATAATTTCTATTTAGGGAAAGGTCATCATAGTATGGAGCCACATGATCACATCACATATGTATAGGGAACATGCAAGAGATCTTTGGTTGGGAAACACAATGCTATGCAATTAGAATTTGGTGGTTACTTTATTTTTTGGTTTAATGTATATGTTTTATAAACAGTTATAACTAATCATTATTATTTGGTCTAAGTTAATTTTAAGAGATGTTAAGAACTTGTTAAGGATATTAAAAACACTTTTTTACACAATAAACCTATATTAAATTCATAATCTTTTATCTATTTGATAAGACATTTTTACTTTGCTAACTTCAATAAGTATTCTTAACAAAAAAAATTATATTTAATAATAATTAAAAATTATATAAAAATTAACCCATATAAGATCTATTAATTATTAGGGTAAATCACAGAAACAAATTAAATAGAAATCAATATTACACCAATGTCCTAAAATAAAATGAATTACATACATGTCCTAAAGTAACTCTATGTAAATTGAATCAACTAAATTTGATTTACTTTTTTTTTTAACGTTTGATTCGATTTACTATATATGCTATAACAATAGTAAATCGAATCTAGTTGATTTGATTTAGTGCTGATACAAATTATTGACATTTCTTTTGTCAATAATTAATATCAATAGTATATCGAATCAACTAGATTTGATTTACATGTATATGTTGTAAAAGTAGTAAAGCAAATCAACTAGATTCAATTTATTATTGATATAACATATATACTAAATCAAATCAATTTATATTAAAAAAACATAAATTGAATTTATTTAATTTAATTTACATAAAATTACTTTAGAACATCTATGTAACCCATTTTATTTTAGGATATTGGTATAATATTGATCCTCATTTGGTTTGTTTGTGTGATTTACCCAAATTATTAATTAGTAGATAGTTTTTAATTCTCTCTAATTAGATGTGTCTAACATTCAAGTAGTCCTGATTGTGAAAAATCAATCTTAAAAATATTCCGTTAAAAAAAGCCATACTCTTTATAAAACTTCAAACATTATTCTAATAGAAAAATATACGTATGATTTCAAATATATATAAAATAAGATTGAACAACAATAATTAAGTGGAGTATGTAATGGCTATGTTATGGTGACTATAATAACTATAGTTAAAATTAAAGTAATATTTTTTATATTTTGAAAATATTATTTTTTTTATTTTTAAATTAAACAATATTGTTTAAAGGAGCTGAGTTTGTTTCCGATATATGTATGATCTATCCTATATATCCATCTATGAAGCTATATATAGACTCTATAAACTACAAAGCATTGTGATGTCTTTTTCTCTCTCTGACCTTTTGTTTCTCCATTCTCTTTGTTGTGTACAGTACACACGTTGTTCTATCAGAGACTAACATTTTGAATGTTCCTGATCCTGACATACATTATTGATTTCTAGGTCTTGTTTTCATTATTCTACTCCTTTTTTGTGTATTATTTGTGCTTACGTAAATCCCATTTTTAACTACATGATATTCAAATCAAATGTGTATCTGTGGGTAGATATTATGAATCTTTTGTCATGACTAGTTATTCTTATTTTGTAATAATTAAAGTTTATTTGACTGTTGGTTTTGTTTAAATCCATTGGTCAAAGTTTTAAAAATAAAAAGGGAAACTTAATGAAAGGACCACCAGGAGATATTAATTAAGAAAACGAAAATATTAGTTGTGCTTTAAATTTTTGCTCTTTAGTCAACTTTTTAATTTAAATAATATTATTTAATTAATTTAAATATTCACTTTTATAAGAAGTTACTTGTTTTTTTTATAAAAAATTACTTATTTTTTAGTATTTTTTTCCCTTCCAAAAGTTGAATAATAAACAATTTTTAAAAGATATATAATTACACTGGTAATAGGAGGTAAGGTTTTGTATCAATAAAAATGGTGAAATAAACTTTCAATATATTGAATATTTTAGAACTTAGAATGATGACGTTCTCAAAATTGAAATTATGATAACAAGTAGTAGTCTAAAAATAATTATAACAGCACAAAAATGATGTTAAATTTATTAGACATTTAAAAGCTTAAAAATATTATTTCGTTTTAATAAATACTTTCCGTTGTTATATGTTAATTGTTGGAAAAACCCTAAAATCAATATCAAAACCATCACCCTTAGTTTTGTAAAGATATATGACATACAGTGCATTATGCATATTGAGAATTTTATGATAATAATTAATGTTTTTAATTTGCTCTCAACGAACTGATCCATGCAATGAAGTCATATCAATGTTTTAAACTGTAGATGCGACAATAGTTGCATTAAAATACAAAAAAGTGTGATATTATTATGAGCTGTATGTGATCATACAAAATTAAACAGTAATAATTAGAGTAAATCTGCATATTAGGCAGAATAATATGTAAAAGGGGTAAGTACGATTTTAGTCTTTAATGTATAGGTCGAAAAAAAAAATTTTTAATCTTTTTTTTGCATACAAAATCATCCCTAAGGTTCGAGTTAGTTTTAAAATCATTCTTCAAAAAAAAAATTTAAAGATGATTTTGCCTTTGATGATTTTTTTTCCTTCATGTCATTCCTGCGAAATTATTTTGTTTTCCTCAAATAACTCACAATATTTAAGACACAACTGGTTTTTGAAACGTTTGTGTCATACCCTATGAAAGTGTTCCTGCGAAGATGATCTACGCTAGTGGTTGAAGATATTGTGTTGTTGGGAGTTCGATCGAAGTTGTGTTGTCACATTCGTCACTCACATTCATCGCTGCAGATAGCCGTTTGTTGAGGTAAGCTTTCTATCCATGCAATGTCGCTTCACCTTAACTATTTCTTACATTTTGGTCGTTTGAGGTTTAGAACAAGGTTGATGCATCTAAGTTGTCTAGAATTTAATGTAGGTTGCATTGACTTAGGATAAAGCTAGGGTTTGTGATGATCTATTTTTTTCTTTCTTGTTTGTTTTAGTAATATATTGTGTTGAATAATAGTGTTGTTTGAGTAGAAGATGGTATACTTTAATATGAGGGTGCATCATGGGGTGCATTCGAATATGAGGACGAGGTATTTAAGTATTTGAAGGGACAAACTACAATCATCGAAGAGTTAAGGAAGTTTGGATACTTGGAGTCTACCATTATAGCATTATGGTATAAAGATCCAACTGCGGATGATTCTGAGAATAACTTGAAGATGTTGAAAGGCGACTCAGATGCAATTGCGATGTGCAAAATAGCTGAAATGAGGGACTTAGTGGATTTGTTTGTGGTGCATGATGTTGGGGATGCGGATGGGTTTCCGGAAGTTGGTTTTATTGACGTAGGGGGAGATATTGGGAGCGTTAAAAGTAAGGAATCTAATGGTCTTGAGATAATGGTATTTGAAGGAGAACAAGAAAAAAGTGTGATAGCAAAGGATGATAACCCTGTGACTAATGCAGTTGGAGATGCGGTTGAAACATAATTTCAGAATAAGAGTGTTTCAATAGAGTTAGGCAGTGAAAGACAAATTGGAGGAGATCGCCATGAAAATAGTAATGAAAACAGTAATGATCCTGAATATTTTCCATCTAATAAGGAGGGGGATAGTGTCAAAGACATATACTTCACTGAGAGTGAAGAAGAGTATAAATATGATAGTGAATTTGAAAAAAGTTATTCTGTGTCAAAGATGGCTACTGTGGCCAAGGGTAAGAGGATTGTTACAAGTGAGTTAAGTGATGAGGAAAGGGCAGATAGTGATTAATTGGAAGTAGACCATATGATTGGTGGAGATGACTTGGGGGCTGATGATATAGAGGAGGATGATGATGGTGAATCAGAATATGAGGGCCAAAGATTTTCAGTCCATAAATTTCAAAAGGACATGACTAACTACAAATGAGAGGTGGAAACACTTTATGAATCTAGGAAAGATTTAAGGATACCATGGCAGTTTATGCAGTTCAAACAACTAGGAATATCAAGTTCAAGAAGTGTGACTTGGTAAGGGTGAGGGCTATTTGTCACAAAGAGTGCTCTTTTTGACTTTATGCACACAGGATTGGGGAGGATTCAACATGACAATTAAGAAGAATGAATTTACAACACACTTGCATGCAGACACAGAGGGTTGGCATAATACACTCCAAATGGCTAGGCAACCAGTTTAAGAAAAAAGTAGAGTCCAATCTAAGACTCAAGATAAAGGAGTTGGTGGCAAAGACACACAAAAAATGGAATCTGACTGTGACTAAATCAATAATAGCAAAAATCAAGCAAGAGGCATTGAGCCAGATTCAAGGTGCATTTACGGAGCAGTATAAAAGGATTAATGATTATTGTGCTGAACTTCTAAGAGCAAATCCAGGATCATCTGTCTACCTAAAAGTGATTCGATCCCCGAATTTTGCTCGGGAGATCCAGAACCCAAGCTTGATGAATTACTGTGTATTTCAGAGATTGTATGTATGCTTTGATGCATGCAAAAAAAAAAGCTTCCAACACTGTAGACTGTTTGATAGTTTGGATGGATGCTTCTTAAAGACTCCTCATGGTGGACAGCTGTTGACTGCAATTGGAAGAGACCCGAATGACCAGATTCTTCCAATTGTTTATGTAGTTATTGAAGCTAAGACAAAAGCATCATGGGTTTGGTTTCTGCGCCATCTTGCTGAGAATTTGGGGTCAGAGAAAATTGAAAAATGCAACTTCATGTCTGATCAGCAGAAAGTAATGATACATTTTACACTATTATTGTGCTTTAACAAATAATGGTTGTTTGAAATTAGATACAATGATTTGTGGACTACCCAAATGCTTGCTCACCTTTATTTCATAGGGATTGTTACCAGCGTTTGAAGAGGTCATACTAGGGGTGGACAACAGATTCTATGTGAGGCATCTGTATAGCAATTTCAAGAAGAAATTTCTTGGTTTGGAGCTGAAGAACAGAATCTGAGAGTGTGCAAAGGAAAATCGTTGGAGGGATTGGGAGAAGAAAATGAAATCTCTGAGGCTTGTAAATTAGAGGGCATTTCAACATCTAAACGGCATTCCACCCAGGTTTTGGTCCCGTTCTAAATTTACTTTTTGTTCAAAATGTGATACCCTTGTTAATAACATTAGTGAAAGTTTTAATGCTATCATAGTAGAGGCAAGAGGAAAACCTATTGTAACCATGTTAGAGGACATTAGGATGTATCTGATGACTAGATGGACTGCCAATAGAGATAGAATTCAACTTTACCAGAAAAATATTATGCCAATAATTTGGAAGAAATTGGAGAAAAGGACAAGGTTAGCTAAGGACTGGAGGCCATACTGGTCAGCTGCTAATAAATATGAGGTCATGTGTGGATTAGATAAATTTGTTGTGGATCTGGCTGCTGCTAAGTGTTCTTGTAGGAAGTGACAGATGAGTGGCATTCCATGTGCTCATGCCATCAGTTGCATTAACTTCAAAGGACTTGATTTGGAATCCTATGTGGATGACTTCTACAAGAAGGATGCTTACCTGAAGTGCTACCAGGAGGTGATACACCCTCTGAATGGACCGAATCTATGGGAGAGAACTCAATATGATGGTGTCATGCCACCTCCATATAAGAGGCCAAGTCACAGACCTATGAAAAAGAGGAAGCGAGGGCCTGGAGATGAGGAGAACAGAAGCCAGAATCACCTCTCACAAAGGGGTCAAATTCAAAGATGCTCTAACTGTGGTGCTGTAGGATACAAGAAGATGAGCTGCACAAAGCCTAAGAAGAGTGTATATGCCACTAGTGTTCAAGGGTTTAGTTCATATTATGCTATGTATATATTTCACTATTTGCTTATGTATTTAATTATGATTCTTTCTATATAATTGTCACTACCTTTATAGGCCCAAATCTCAACATAACAAGCTGCCAAAGCTCTTAAGAGAGGGAGGAAGCCTACATCCAAACAACTCCCTGGTCAAATAGTTCAGATAGGGAGGAAGAGAAAGAATTCATCCTTACAACCTAACCTTCCAGCAACTCAGTCCAAGAAACTAGCTTCCAAGCCCATGAAATCAGCAGCTTAGCCCGAGAATGCATCAACTTAGCCCAACAATCAACTCTAGCCCAACCCTAAAGCACCTTCAACCCAACCATTGGCCAAGAACAAGAGTACAACAACAGCAACCTCCTCCAACAAGAAATAGTCACTGAGTCAATTAATTGAGAAAAAAGAGGTATTTTTCTGTTATTCAGACTGGTGCACCACATATTCCTCTGCAAAAGCTCAAGCTAATGACAAAATTATCTCCTAGTGAATGGGGATATCTTTAGACATTGCTTGTTATGTTTTTTTGTTATCACTGTGTTACTTAGTTGGAAACAATGTTTTATGCACACTATCTTGAATCCTGTTTTTTTGTTTCAATGGCATGACATCCACTGTAAGCTATGGTATCAACTTAGATTTCTGTAATATATTGGTTGAATTGTGTTTGTTTTAACTTGTCTTTAATTGAAATTGGCCATTAGGTCATTACTGGAGTTGCAAATCTCATTCCTACATGTTGCTTTATTGAGCTTCTGCATTAAGATTGTAAATTAAAACATCACAGATGATACACCGTTAAACAGGTCACAAATGATATATCCCTAAACATCACTGATGATTGGATTTTTGACGGTTTAGAATTTCTCAAATAAAATCTCGTCAAAGTATAGTTTCTAAACCAAGCAAATCCTTTCATACAAAAAGTTGTTTGTCACTAAAACAAACTCCTAAATTTATAAACCAAAGTATTCAAACCTCGGGTCGTTCTCCCTAGGAATTGTAATGAAGTGTTTTGTTATTGGTTTGAGTTGTTTTGGGGTTTTGATAAGAGGCATGAAAGATAAATGGCAAGAAAGTAAACTAACAACTATAAAAGGCTCTTGGCAAGGTATGAAAATTAGAAATCCTATCCAAGTTATCCTCCTCAATTGTGATGAGAATTGTTCATTGCTACCACTTAGTTAACCCTTACTAAATAAAGGAAAGTCAAGTGGATGAATTGACTTGAGCCACAAGTCCTAGCCAACTCCCAAGGAAAAACTAGCTTTAGTGCACTCCAGACCAATTAGCAATCTCTCCAATTATCAATCAACAAAGGAATTAGATAACTCAAGAGTCACTAATTACTCTACCTAGGCCAAGAGGAACAAAATCTACACTAAAATCCAACCAAGCATTTCATCAAACACTTGGAAGGCACA
>NC_029773.3:12091308-12092721 GCF_000817695.3 Arachis duranensis | reverse complement strand
GCCAAGAGGAACAAAATCTATACTATATCTAGAAGAGGCATTTCAACAAACACATAAAAGGCAATAAAAGTAAACAACATAAATTGCAAGAATTAAAGGGAGATCTAACTATGAAGGCAAGAGATCAACAATAGAAAAGCAAAGAAGAACAATTATTATGAATTACCTCTAATTGAATTGAAAGAGAATAGGAGGAACAAAAGTAGATCTATAACAAAATATAAGAACAACATAAAGGAAATTACAACAAAAGAATAGAAGAAGATGAATGTAGCAACAAAGAATTGAGAAGATAGAAGTAGAAGAAGATGAATTAAACTCTAGATCTAAGAACTAAACCTAATCCTAATCCTAATCCTAGAGAGAAGTGAGAGCTTCTCTCTCTAAAAACTACTTCTAACTACTCCTAATGTGTGAAAATGAACTAATCTCTCTTTGCTCTTCAATCCTTGGCTTTAAATAGCATCTTTGGCACCAAAGTTGGTTGGAATTGGGCCCCACAACCCTTGAGAATTCGTTGGTCACGTTTTCATTAAAAAATCATAAACCAGCACCGACGCGTACGCGCACAGCACGCGTACGCGTCCATGGGATGATTCGCAGGTGCGCGCAAGCGCCAGGTGCGCGCGCGCGTCCATGGGCGAGTTCAACTTCTTTGACTTTTCATGATTTCTCCACTTTGCATGCTTTCCCTCTTCACTCCTTTGATCCATTTCTAGCCTTTTCAATCTGAAATCACTAACAAACATATCAAGGCATCTAGTGGAATCAAAGGGAGATTAAAACCATCAAATTAAGGGTTGAAAAGTATGTTTTCACTCTTAAGCACAAATAAGGAGACAATCACAAAACTATGCTAATTCAATGGATAAATGAGGGTAAAAGGTATTAAAATCTCTTAAAATCAATGCAAGATAAACCGTCAAAATGGAGTTTATCAACCTCCCCACACTTAAACTAAGCATGTCCTCATGCTTAAACCAAGAATGAAGTAAAGGGTATGGCATTTATTCAATGAAACTAACTAAATGCAATCTGCCTATATGCAACTATCTAAATGAATGCAATTGCTTGGTCAAAATAAATCAATTCCCAAGAAGCATATATGCACAAGGGCTAAGGACTAGCAAGTCTAATCCACAATTGAATTGAGCTATTAAATATTTTTACAAACTTGCATGAAAAGAGATGATCATAGGTGGAAACATGTAATTGAGCATCAAACCCTCACTGGATGTATTTGCACTCTATTCGCTCAAGTGTTTAGGGTCAATTCTCTCAATTCTCTCCTAATCAAGCTTTCTAAGATTTGTTTTTCTTCTAACAATCAACAAATATTTCATGCATGCATACATATATCATGAGGTCTTTTCATAGGTTGTAATGGGGCTAGGGTCAAGGTAGGATGCATAT
>NC_029773.3:12090732-12091167 GCF_000817695.3 Arachis duranensis | reverse complement strand
TCACTTTTTCACATACTCATGTATCCCTTTTCGTTTCACAACACTCATGCATTGATTTTATTGAGCTACACTTTGCTTTGGGGCATTTTGTCCCCTTTTTATTTCTTTCTTTTTCTTCTTTTTTTTTTCTTTTTCTATTTTTTTTCTTTTTCTTTTCTTTTTTTTCTTTTGTTTTTCTCATTTTTTTCTTTCTATACACAAGAGCATCAATGCATAAGGTCTATACATTTTATCAATACATGAGCATGTACCCAATTCCCAATATTTTCAATAACAATACAAAATTACCCTTTTATTCACCCAATGTCCCAAGATTCCCACACTTGAATGATACTCACACACACTAGCCTAAACTAATCAAAGATCCAAATAAGGACATTTATTGTTTTCCGCTTTAAGGCTTGTAATGTGCTAAAATAAGAACAAGTGGGTTAA
>NC_029773.3:12074381-12090502 GCF_000817695.3 Arachis duranensis | reverse complement strand
TTATAAGATGTAACCACACCATTAGGCTCAAAACTCACTTGCTTGTGTTCTTAGCTCAAAAACATGATCCACAAGATATATAATTCAAGCAAGTTTAATGAAAAGTTTTCACTCAAATCAATTGGTGCCCTATAGATAGAAATCCTTGAAAAATTTCATTATTTTGACTAAGCTTATTGTGTATATATATGCAAAAATAAGAAAATGCAAGTAAAAATCCTAAGAACCTAAAATGAAATGCAAAAGTGTTGAGATTAGAAATTTGTCACCCAAAATCGCCGATCGATCGGATGACCTCCCCACACTTAAAAGTTTGCACTGTCCTCGGTGCACTCAAAGATGAGCAAGGGGGTACGGCGACTCTCCGGATTGCTGCGTGTTCTTAGTCTTGCTTCCGTTTTTGCCTGTGGTGCATTGTGCATGGAAAACAAAGATATAACACTATAAGGTAGGGTAATACAAAAGCAAGGAAGCATAATTGTTGGAATGAGGTAAATCACTAGAATTGAGTGAGTGAATTAGTGTGACATTAAGAAATATTAGGTGTGTGAATTCTAAATTGCGCGGTTTAGAACACACATTAGCATAAAAAGCTATGTCACCAAAGAAGCATGCACTTTACTCATTCTAGTATGCTTGAGATGCTTTAAGTAAACTTGTAAGGTAAAACAAGCATTAAAGAAGCATGAAAGTATTCAAGCTAAACACATATGGATGCGTATGATCATGAAATACAATGCATTAAAGTAAATGCTCAACATCATCCATCATCAAGAGGTTGCCTAATCACAAAATAAGGCTCAAATCACATGGTGGCCAAATCATGTAATTCAAAAGAGTTATAAGTTCAAAAGCAATTTTCATCACTTGGTATTTTTAAAAGGTAAGCATGAAAAACTCAAAACCAAGTAGTAAAGTATAACCTCAATCATAGAATCCAACAAAGATTATCTAAAAACATTCATGCTAAAATAGCATTTAGGCAATAAGGGGCAGCAACGTATAATAAACAAAGTCAATAATCCAACACTTATAATGAAAATTGAGAAAATAAAATGAAAACTAACTAATTAACCAACTAAAATAAATGGTTATCCATGGTGTTAGGAAGTGTTGGATGAGGGATTGGAGGAGGGAAGAAGAAAGGAGAAGGAAAAGAAATGGAAAGAGGGGAAGAAAAGAAATGGATGGAAGAAAGGGCATCCATGCGCACGCATGCATGACGCGCGCGCGTCGATGGCTTATTTCGAGAGTGGCGCGTACGCGTCATGTGCGCGTGCGCGCAAGTGGTGTTTGTGCCAGAGGCACAACTTCCGCACAGTGCAGGCCTAACTCTCGGGTCAAGGTATGGAAGGTGAAACTTCTCAATCTACGCATACGCGTGCATGGCGCGCTCGCGTGGATGGTCCAAAACGCTTGATGCACGCGTACGCACGCAGTGCGCGTACGCGTGGATAATGCTCAGGTGCGTGTACGCGTTAGGTGCGCGCACGCGTAGATGGTGTTCTGTTTTTTCAAAATTTTTCTAAGTTCTTGCACCAATCCAAGCCTTTCAATCCTCCAAACAGCTACCAAAATACCATAAAACCTTATTTAACATACTAAACTACCAATTAGACTCATTAAAACAATCAAAACAAGAAATTAAACTAATTCGACCAATATGTACAAAAGAGAAAATGAAAGGATTTTACCATGGTAGGGTGTCTCCCACCTAGCACTTTTGTTTATTGTCCTTAAGTTGGACTTATGGGGAGCTTCTCTCAAGGTGGCTTGTGATTGTACTCATCTTGGAACTTCCACCAATGCTTGGACTTCCAATAAGCTCCATCATTCAAGATTAATATCTCCAAGCTTTGATGGAGTTCTTCACAAACCATTGGCTCCCAATGTTGATCCTCATGTGTTCCCGGATCCCATATTTTGTCTTCACACCCATCTCCAAGTTGATTATCATTAATCCATGTGGGTGGTGAGCAAGGTGAATTCTCAACAAAGTGACCAAACATCCTTCTAGACCAATTCTCAACAACGTGATCAAACATCCTTCTAGACCCATGTACTCTAGTTATACACTAACCTTTGCTATCAAGCTTTGGACATGTGACCATAATGAACCTAGAATGATGCTTCCAACCACTAATTATCTCCTTTTTACTCTTAAAGCCACAAATATATCTAAGTTGACCATCCGTTTCAAGCAAACCATATTCAAGGGGAATAACAAAGCTTAAGTATAAGACATTTACCCACTTGAATGAGAGAATGGATGGTGGTGGCTTGGGGAAATGTATTTCCAATGTGCTAGTAAGCTCCACTCCCTTGTTTTCTTCCTTGTCAATCTCCACCTCTTCATAAACTTCTTCATTCTCAATCCTTTGTTCATCAACTTCATCTAACTCTTCTCCATCACTCAAGTCATAAATGGGAGGACGAGAGAAATCTACCTCCACATCACTTTCAAATTCATTGGGAGAAGGTTCTTCAAATTCAAAGGATTCTTCACCAAGAAGATTGGATGCATGATCTTCATCACCAAGGGAACTCAATTCTTGCGTCATTCTCTCCAAGTCTTCATATAGAATATGCCTTGGAGGTTGTGCACATTCCTCCTCAACATCAAATTTACTCTTCTTGGAGGGATTTTCTTTGATTTTAGCTTCCCATGGAGGTTCCGCATCTCCTAAGTCTTCAACCACTTCATATATTGGAGGTGGTTCATCTTGGTAATAATGTGGAGGAGGTGGCTCTTGAAAATATTGATGTTGGAATGGTGGTGGCTATATATGTGGTTCATAAGGCTCATATGGTTGTTGGTAGGATGGGTATGGATTAGGGTCATATGAAGGTGGTTAGTAAGAAGGGGCTTGTGAGTATGGTTGGGAGTTATGTTGAGGATATGGTTCATAGACATATGGTGGTGGTTCTTGAAAGTCACAAGGTGATCCACCATAACCATTGGATTGATATGCATCATAGAATGGCTCTTCTTCATGGTGCATTGGTGGGGGTTGTTGCCATGAGGATTGATCATAAGCATATGGCTCCTCCCACCTTTGGTTATCCCATTCTTGATACACATCTTCATTATAGTCCTCATCACCTACAACATAATTGTAATCACACTCATAGCCAAAATGAGAATTCATGATAGCAAGAGAAGGCAAAAAAAAAAACAAAAAAATAGGAACAATTAAAGAGAACAAACTAAAAATTAACAAAGAAGCAAAAAGCAAACATATTCACAATATTCACATATATACAATAACCAATAACACAACACCATTGCAATTCCCCGACAACGGCGCCATTTTTGATGATTGGATTTTTGACGGTTTAGAATTTCTCAAATAAAATCTCGTCGAAGTATAATTTCTAAACCAAGCAATAATCCTTTCATACAAAAAGTTGTTTGTCACTAAAACAAACCCCTAAATTTATAAACCGAAGTATTCAAACCTCAGGTCGTTCTCCCTAGGAATTGTAATGAAGTGTTTTGTTATTCGTTTGAGTTGTTTTGGGGTTTTGATAAAAGGCATGAAAGATAAATGGCAAGAAAGTAAACTAACAACTATAAAAGGCTCTTGGCAAGGTATGAAAATTAGAAGTCCTATCCTAGTTATCCTCCTCAATTGTGATGAGAATTGTTCATTGCTACCACTTAGTTAACCCTTACTAAATAAAGGAAAGTCAAGTGGATGAATGGACTTGAGCCACAAGTCCTAGCCAACTCCCAAGGAAAGACTAGCTTTAGTGCACTCCAAACCAATTAGCAATCTCTCCAATTATCAATCAACAAAGGAGTTAGATAACTCAAGAGTCACTAATTACTCTACCTAGGCCAAGAGGAACAAAATCTATACTATATCTAGAAGAGGCATTTCAACAAACACATAAAAGGCAATAAAAGTAAACAACATAAATTACAAGAATTAAAGGGAGATCTAACTATGAAGGAAAGAGATCAACAATAGAAAAGCAAAGAAGAACAATTATTATGAATTACCTCTAATTGAATTGAAAGAGAATAGGAGGAACAAAAGTAGATCTATAACAAAATATAAGAACAACATAAAGAAAATTACAACAAAAGAATAGAAGAAGATGAATGTAGCAACAAAGAATTGAGAAGATAGAAGTAGAAGAAGATGAATTAAACTCTAGATCTAAGAACTAAATCTAATCCTAATCCTAATCCTAGAGAGAAGTGAGAGCTTCTCTCTCTAGAAACTACTTCTAACTACTCCTAATGTGTGAAAATGAACTAATCTCTCTTTGCTCTTCAATCCTTGGCTTTAAATAGCATCTTTGGCGCCAAAGTTGGTTGGAATTGGGCCCCACAACCCTTGAGAATTCGTTGGTCACGTTTTCATTAAAAAATCATAAACCAGCACCGACGCGTACGCGCACAGCACGCGTACGCGTCCATGGGATGATTCGCAGGTGCGCGCAAGCTCCAGGTGCGCGCGCGCGTCCATTGGCGAGTTCAACTTCTTTGACTTTTCATGATTTTTCCACTTTGCATGCTTTCCCTCTTTACTCCTTTGATCCATTCCTAGCCTTTTCAATCTGAAATCACTAACAAACCTATCAAGGCATCTAGTGGAATCAAAGGGAGATTAAAACCATCAAATTAAGGGTTGAAAAGCATGTTTTCACTCTTAAGCACAAATAAGGAGACAATCACAAAACTATGCTAATTCAATGGATAAATGAGGGTAAAAGGTATTAAAATCTCTTAAAATCAATGTAAGATAAACCGTCAAAATGGGGTTTATCAATCACTTTCATTCATTGCTTTAAATAGGTTCACAAATGATACACCATTAAACCATTGTAACATCATAAATTATCCTCAAAATTCACCCATATAACACAATAATCTCCTAAAATTGCCTAACTAATCATTTATAATTTAGGTGCATTCCATATGGCTGCCTTAAATTATATGGATTCTGCAGCAACAAAAATAAAAACCCAATCCAGCCAACAATCCTTAAAACAGCAATAATCCTAAGCTTCCATTCAATATCCTTCGATCTTCATTTTAAGCTTATAATTTTTCTCCTGGTTCTTGTAATTTTAGTGTCCTACTAATCCCAAACTCAGATTTGCAAATGAGGAACAACAACATACCCATAGTATACACAATTTCAAAATCTTTGGCCTGGGTTATCCTTCGTTGATGAAGTTTGCAGAATTGGCCTCTCTCCATGTTCGCATAGCAACTCCTTCGCAGTTGAACAAAATCGGAAAGATCTTGAACTCTGGAAAGCCATGGACGACTGATTGTTGAACCCTACCTCTGCTTTGTTGAACCCTAACGCTGTTGTTCTCTGTTGAGCTTCCGAAGAAGACGATCGTGTTATCATCTTCACAAACTGCTCCCTTATTTATTTGTTTCATTATTTATCTATTTATTATTATTATTATTATTATTATTATTATTATTATTATTATTATTATTATTATTATTATTATTATTATTATTTGTTAAAAAATGAGTTTGTATGTAAAAAAAAGGTTCGTTGGAGACGAAAAATATTTTCGGCCTATACTTTTAATTAGTATAAGGTTTGAAAATCGAACCAATTATTAAATCTATAAAGTTAGAGGTTCATCATTTAAAGATTTAAAAACACAAGTAAGGTTCAATTAGACTGAATCGATAAAATAAATAAAATAATATATTTTTATAAAATAAATATTATTTTAAATTGGTTAACAAAAAAAATTGGTTTGACTATTTTTTATTTTTTAACCATTTTTTTCGGTTATTAAAAAAGTAGTAAAAGAGAATTTTGATGAAATTAGAGAAATTAAAGCAAGAAACAATGAATCATGGTGGAGGAGCACAAGCGTACAAGAAAAGAAAAGGTAAAGAGAAAATATTTTGAAGAGTGGTCTTTGTGTTACAATGCTAAAATTGAAAAAAAAAGATGTGTAAAAAGACAAAGTAATAATAAGCGAAGTAATAACAAGAGCATATGAGGGTCTTTATTAGCCTTTACATATGAAGGAAGGGAAAAAGATATATACGAAATCTCAAATAAAGAATCAAGAAAAAAGAATGAGAGATTTGGATCATATTAATTGTATTAAGGACTAGAATGATGAGGTTTTGGTTTAAGATGAAAGCATTATTAAAAGATGGGGAAAATACTTTTACGAATTATTTAATAAAGGATAAATAAAAACTCTTCCATGATTTAGACGATTACACAATGGAAGAAGAATGGTAAGATAGTAGGTCTTGATAATATTCTAAATGAAGTTTGGAATTATCGGAAAAGGCGTTAGTTGGTTAACTAAACTTTTCAATGAGATTTTAATGTCTAAGAAGATGATAATCGAGTAAAGGAAGAGCATCTTGATGTCTATCCATAAGAATTAGGGGTTATATATACAAATTGTGGAAACTATAAACATATCAAGCTCATGAATCATACCACAAAATTTTAGGAGAAGGTGATAGAACAGAAGCTGAGACAGGAGATACATATCTTGGAGAACCATTTGGTTTTATACCAGATGGATCATCTATTAGTGTAGCTATATACTTGCTATGAAGAGTGATGGAGTAACAAAAAGGATCTATATACAGTGGTTATTATTTGAAAAAAAAATATATAAAATAGAGTATCAAGGGAGGTCTTATGAAAGATTTTGGAAAAGCATAGAGTGAAGATTGTATATATTCATATAATTAAAAATGTATATGATGAATGACAACTAGTGTGAAGACTCAATGTGGTGTGATAGAGAATTTTTTTATTGGTATAGATTGCACTAAGGATTATCTCTAAATCTATATCTTTTCATATTAGTTTTAGAAGTATTTACTTAGCATATCTAAAAACCTATATCATGGTGCATACGTTTTACACGTGACATCGTCTTTATGGGAGAATCAAAGAAAGATTTAAATTAAAAAGTATATTTATAGAGAGAAATTTTAGAGGTATATGGTTTGCGCATACGTTCGCCATGAGAGGTGAAAACACTAATATAAAAGTGAAAATTGGACAAAATACCTTACAATTATTTTGGGTATATTCTACAAGATAATAATAAAGAAATAAAAAATTGACGGAGTGTGTCTCGTTTTATGTGACAAAAAGAAAAACATAAATATAAATTTTATCGCACTGCCATTGAACCAAATATGTTATTTGAAAAAAGTATTAGACAACAAAAATACTACATTTAGTTTATGTATGATTTGAGACACATACAGTGACATACACATAAAAGACATAGACATAACAACACAGATTTTTTAACTTATTTGGTGTCTAAGCATAAGAAACAAGTACATATCACTATCTTATGAAAATATCAATATTGTGTTTATTACAAATCATCTCACCATTGCCACTTTTCTACAACAATCCAAACCACCACCACCATTTTTCTACCACCATTAACAACTCTTCAGCTGATAAAAAAAATTCATTTAAACAAAAACTCAAACAAATAAGTGTTAAAAAGCAGAAAAAATGATATAACACACAAAAAAAAGGGAGATGGAAAAAGAAAGAAGAGGTCTCATGAAAAACATGGGAGCAGAAAAGGGGGAAGACGGAAATGGAAGAAAGAAGAGGAAAGAGGAGGATGGAGGAGGAGAAAGTAGATCATCTGAAAAAGGAAAAGAAAAAGGGGGAAGAAGATTGAGAAAAAAAGATGGAGTTAGGATACTAAATACATGTATTTTATGTCTATTTATGTGTCAATATGTCTTTTAAAATTTGTATCTCAACAATCAAACAGTAGATATGTGTCATTGTGTTCATGCTTTTATGAACATGGATGAAGGTTCTCAATGGCTTAGAGAAAATGGGGTTAAATCTATGGTCACTTTTAAACTTTTACACTTTAATTTCAAACTAGATTTAAATATGAATTGCTGTTGAGTTTACAATGTTGGTAATGTAGGAGATAATTTTATTTTGTCTCTTAACTATTTACCAGTAACAGAGCAAACCAGTTACTTTTGAATACACTTAGTTGCTGTGACGTCTCCAAGATTGATTATGCAAGAGACAATTTTATTTTGTCTCATATTGAATGAAACCAAAAACAAAGCAGAAAAGAACAAATGACACAGTCATGTATCTTGGTTCAACCACCATGTGCAATGTGACCTACATTCAGTCTCCACTACAATTGTGCTAAAATTTTTACTATCTTTATCAAATATTTACAAACACCAATTCCAAAGAATTCAACTTAATAATCCTATCAAGGACAAACTAAACTTCTCATCAAGCTTGATTTGGTTAGGTTCATTGCCTAAACTTTCAACCACTAATTGCTCACCCAACTTAGAAAGAAAAACCTCTCAGATTCATGAATACAAAACAAAAATACATACAAAAGATATTGAAATAATTTTATGACTTTTCTCCAAGATTACTCTCTTTGTCTCTTATTTCTCTCAAGGAATTTTACTGATACCTTATAAATTTGTCTTTTTTCATTGATTGAAACAAAGAAAGATAAAACTGAAGAATAGAAAATTCAATGTAAAATCATGAAAGAGAAGAAAGTTTAGCTCGAAAGCTATGAAGACTCAAATAGTATTCTCACTCTTCTTCCTTTAATTTTTGGTCATTTATCCTTTTATGAAAGAGTAAAGTTTCTAAACTTGAGTTTGGTTGAACACCTTTGACTTTATTTTTCTTTCCCATAAATCAGAGCAGTGATGCAGAGAAGAGATGAGACAACAATAATGATTTCCTTAGATAGTAGAGTTGACTTGGATACTTACCTAACTTTTCTTTCTTCCTTTTCTCTTGACTTCAATGATCTGAACCATTGATTCATTCTTTGGCTCAAATTTTAATTGTGATTTTTGATTTATAGCAGAGAAAAATAACTTTCATTTTCTTTTTCTTATCCAAAAATATGTTATTGAGAAGATGTCAGTTTTGACAAATTAAAGTAGTTGCACAAAGATGGTAACTCAACTTCTTTGATTTTCTTCTGTATCAAATCAGATTTATTTTTTTCTTTAGTTTTAACTTTTGACTTTTTCCTCTTTTTCCTTTTCAATACCAATACTTGGTGATCTTCTTTTTCACATTGCTTGAACCCAAATTGAACATACCTTTTTGCTTGTGAAACATCTTTTCTTCTTTGATTTAAGATTAGTAACATGGGTTATAAATAGAAGAGAAAAGTGAGTACTTGGTTAGAGAGTGGGACACATTAGTTATGGATTAAAGAAGAGAATAAGTGCAGATTTTTGTAATTGGAGCTGTTTTGATAATATTTTATTTTTTTGCATAATAAACAAACGAATTACACACATTATTAGACTTTTAGCTCAAATTACTAATGTTTATCATCATCAAATAAATGTATTATTTTTCTTAGACTCAACAATGGACACAAAACAAATGCGGCCAAAGAGAGTATGAACATAAATTAAGTGTGTTAGATATGATGATGTCTAGATAGATTAACAGCCAAACAATTACGGGTAAAATAAAAAATAAGGATAAAAGGAAAAATTTTGGAACAACGTTTATTATATTGAGTAGATGGTAGAATCTCGTCTTAAATGATTTAGACATGTGGGAAGAAGATTGTCAAAGCATCCAGTTAGAAGAGCAAATTAGATAAAAGATAGACAGGTAAAAAAAGTTAGAGATAAACTCAAAAAATTCATACACTAGATGATCAAAATAGATCTACGTATAAATAATCTTAGAATAAATATAGTACATTATAAGATTCAATAATGCCATTAGCCGATCTCATCTAGTGGGATAATGATTTTGTTGTTATTATTATTGTTACTGTTGTTTAACCGGTTTGGTCAAAACTTATTTTTGCCTTGAATGAATACCTCATCAGTTGAACCAGCATGATGCACTAGCAGTGTTGTTCTTGAAACACTTAACTAAACGTCTGGAGTTTGGAAAGTTTAGAATTAAGAACTAACTAAGTTGTTTGTGTCTTGCTTCATGTAAAATCCCTTGAAAATCACCTTCATAGAGAACTATTGGAACCTACCTCTAAAACCATTAAGGGGGTGTGTGGTTGGAGGGAATGCAAGTATATTCCCAGGAATTCTGAGATGGGAATGATTTATTTCCATGTTTGGTTCAAGATCTAAAAAATCATTCCTGGGAATATTTTATTCTAAGGAATTGAATTACCACCAATTTAACTCCCATCTCTTCCCTGGTTATCTTTCATTCCAATGGGAATAGAATGTATATAATGAAACAAAAAGACTAAATTACCCCTGTTATTTAATACAGATTTTAGCTTCTTCTTCATTTCTCTCTAAAGAAAAAGGAAACGACAAAACCCTAGCAGAGCTTTGTTTTTGTCCCCAAATCAGTGAGACTTCACCAACGCCACCGCCACCGGAGCTGCGCCGGCGCCACCGTTACCCTAAACGGAAGACTAGTCTCCTTCTCTTCTTCAAGTTTATGTTCGCATTGCTTCTCTCTACGAATTCTCTTTGAATTCTCTTCGAATCTCTCATTAAGGTTTGGGTTTTTTTATGCTTTCTACATCATATTACACTAATTTTCTGCAATAGACTGCTAATTTGATTATTTATTTTCTATTTTGCTTGATTTCTTAGATGCTCTCTATGATTATGTTGCATGCAAACATCGTGTTTGATGATTTGCCTCAAATAAAGAGTTTAAGCTTGTTGCCACCGATTTTGATGATTTGATGATTTGTTTTCTGCCTGGTTTATTAACTGCTTTTGTTGTATAGTTTCAGCTCTTGAACAAAACTTGGAGATCACTTTCTGTTTGTTGCCATTTTCTTTGAATCTTATATAATAATTGCTGAATTTTGATCTTTTGAATTTGTTAATGTTTCTTTTTTGTCTTGTTCTGATGTCTAACTTCTTTGTTACTTTGATGTTTCAAGAACATTTGATTAGCCATGGCATTGTCATTAGTTTCATATTAAAAGTTGGTTTCCATGGTGTAAAAGGTTATTGGTTGTGGTATTCTTTAGTTTTGTTAGAAGCTTTTATAATTGGCATAACTATTTGTTAATATTTGTTATTTGTCCAAGTAGTCAATAATGAATATTGTGCTTTCTCTTTGGACTTTGGTCTTCTGTTTCCTTTTGGTCTTTCTTTATTGTTAACTATGCTTAACACTAATCAGCTATTCCATAAAAATTAATTAAAACCTTAACTATGGTTTTACAGACTATAGTTATCAATAAACTACCATTTTCACCATATCAAATTTAAACAATGGCTCTAACTGGTGAATACTACCTCAATACTTTTGTTGCCTTAATTGAGCTGTGGCCTTAGAAAACTGAACTTTATTAATAGAAGAGTTTATCTACTCTGCACTTATCTTTTCTTACTTTGCAATATGGTATTGGGATCTATGTGAGATTTATTGTCCTATTATCATTTTATTTCAAATTGTGGGTCCACTTATCTACTATATATCTTGTCACTGGATTCATTTGCTTGCTACTATTTTATGTAAGTCCATGATCTCGTAGCTCATGGAAGAAATCCCCATGGTTAGGTAGCATTTGGTTGCTGTTTCAACACAAATAAGATATAGACGTTAGAGACCAAAAACTTAAAGCCGTCACTGTCCTCATAGTTATCAGATAGTTTATATACTTTCGAAATATAGGGACATACATGACATCTCTTAAGGATGATTTTTTAAGTCAATTTTTGAACTTCCAAAATGCAGAGAAGCAAGAGACACATTTTAAGACGAATATGCAATGCATAAATATTTGTTATTTCTTTTGCTGGTATATAGAATATTAAAAAAAGAAAAAAGAAAAATAATAACATGATAATAGTTGTGTCTTATTCATTGATTGTTGTATGCAAGTTGATATAGTTTATCTGAGAAGCAACAGTTGAATTTATTAATCATTTGTCAACATTATTTTCAATTTCCAGGAATATAGACACATATCTTCAAGAAGAATTTCTTTTTTTTTATTCATCCAAACCTCAGCCTCATCAGTTTACCATTTTGGCCCGCAACACTCCTACTTACCCCAGTTGCAGCATCAGTGATAGTGTTGAGAACTTCTTTAAAGACCTTTATCCTTCTATATACCTTTATCCTTCTTGGTGAGTACCACGTTGAGATTTTAGTTTTTGTAAATTTATATTTTACTCTTTTTTAAGGGGTTCAAAATTTTGTGGTTTTGATTCTGTTCTACTTATTTGTTCACTCAAGATTTTTTAGTATTTCCTAAGAATCATAGTATAGATAACATAAACTCGTGTAATCATCAACTTCAGGGAAATACAAAATTACTTATTACTCCTATATTCAGAGTACAATATTGAATAACTAATTAACAACTTTCTAATAATAGTAGGTAGTAACCTCATAGATAGTTGTAATCTGACTTTGAAGTTTACCATAATTGACTAAGTTATATAGGTTTACTAAAATTTCCGTTGCCTTTATGCTTGTATAGAAATTATTGATTGAGATTTCATGTTTGGCCTAATTAATGTTTCCCCTCTATGAAATGCTTGTTAATTGCTGTTCTTTTCATACTTGTGTGATTCCTTGCTTTAAGATGATAAAAAATTGTCTTGTGTTATTTTATGCTTCTATAGAAAATGGAAGAGAATACTCGACCTAATTCAAAGCAAACTAAGCGTCAATGGACGCCACACGAAGATGCAAAATTAGTTGAGTGTTTGGTAGAGCTTGCAACTACTTCTTGAAAGTGTGACAATGGCACGTTTAAATCCGGATATAAAAAACATTTGGAAAAAATGCTGCATGAAAAGATCCCTGGATGTGATCTTAAGGTACAATTTTTTTACATAATACTTGTTTTCTTTGTTTATAATTCTGTATTTGTGTTATAATTGTATAGTTTACAAAATATTTATGCTTCTATATTAAGATGCTTTACTGTTGTCATTTATTTTTAAGATGATGATGGGATAGAGATGAAAGGACCAGAAAGAATTTAGTTTGAATATATAAAAATTGCAGTGTTAAAATTAAATAAAAAAAATTTTATATTCAACTTACATATAAATTTTACCTTATTCATAATAAGTTGGTTATTCAAAAACTGAATGATTATTACTGCTCCATACATTCACTATATTTAGTTATGCTTGGATGAATTGTGGTGTCATATATAGAGTAGTAATAATTCTAAATTGTTTTGCTATGTTTAGGCTAATCCACACATTGAATCAATGGTGAAATTGCTAAAAAGACAATATTTTGCAATAGTTGAGATTATGGGCACAGCTGGGAGTGAATTTGGTTGGAACGACAAAGATAAAATGATTGTGGTGGAGCGACAAATTTTCAATGAATGGAAGAGTGTATATTCTAAATAACTTTCTTAATACAAGTTTATATATCTTAAACTTTTTAATATTAATTACTTATTTATTTTCTTTTAATTTTAGTCACATCCTAATACTAATGGCCTCTATAATAAACTATTTTCACATTTTGAGGAGTTGGGAATAGCATTTGGTAGAGATAGGGCTCAAGGAGGCAATACAGAAAATGTAACTCAAGCAGTTGCTACAATGGAGGCTAAGCGCGAAGCAACCTTGAGTGATCGGCAAGTGAATGAAAACACCCAAGTAAATTTGGAAGAGACCGAAATGGAATATGAAGCTGATTCTCAAGTACGTAAGCAATTGACTTTAATTCATGTACATAAATTCACTTATTGTTGATCCTACTGCTGCGTATTCTTAGATTTTGGAGTGATTCTTCATTAGTTCATTTACTTTAATATGTGCCTGTGACTAGCCTTAACTATTCCCATCATGTTGAGCATTTAAATAGAAATACTGATCTTCATTTCTGTGGAGTATAATAACAAAGAAAAAAAGGATATGAATGTAATTATGCAAACAGAATTAGAATCAGGGAAGTTAATATTCTATTAGGTTCTGTTTAGTTAGTTAATATTGTTAGTCTTGCTAGCCAAAGCAAAGATAATGCTTGTATATACAAGTGTAGAGCATGTATAATCAGTTAGGCTACTTGTTCTTCATTTCTATCAATATTGAATAATCTTCTGATGTTCCTGCTGGTGTTGCTTTCAATTTTTAGGAGCCTCCAACTCCTGGTGTTCCTGTTGCTCCCGGTGCTTCTGCTGCTCCTAGTTCTTCTGCTGCTCCTAGTGCTTCATATATAGAAAGAAATAAAAGAAAAAGAGGGAGCAAAAGTGAGGAAGTGATTGACATAGTAGTAGAATCAATGAGAGATATGAAAGGTGTTTATCAAGAACACACAACCGTTTTAGTTGATATGGTTTCTTGTTTTAAGCATGAGAAAGAAGGAGTTGAGCGCAGAATGAACCTAATGGCACTGTTGAGAGATGTTCCTGGTTTGAGCGGTGATGATAGAATGAAGGCTGGCCTTAGCATTCTAAGGGACAATAGTTTGATCGACATGGTGTTCCAACTTCAACCGGGGGAACTTTTGCCATTTTTGAAGAAATTGCTTTAAATATTGCTATTTTTGAATTTTTATTGAATATTATAGTGACTTAATAGGAAGACATTTGTGCCGATTGTTGCTGTTGTTTTGTGAGGAATATAAGTAGCTAAAATCCTAGTTTCTGATGCCATTATATTAGGTTTTAAGATCCATGAAAAACTAGTTAAAGTTCCCCTTGAACTAGAATGTGTAGCAACTGGTGATGGCTTGATTCCAAGAAATATTTGTTGAAAATTGATGGTGGATTTTGGATTTTTGTTGCTTTGTGTATAATTGATCACAGATTTTGCATCTTTGGAAGTAATTACAATGCTGGGAGAAAAGAGATGCTGCCATTCAGTTAGTTGAGGATCATCTGAGATGAATACTGCTCCTTTTACATTGTCATAGTCACTAATTTAATTATGATAAAATTGATTTTAATTAAACATTTGTTATTAAGGGTATTATAGTAAATTTATTAGTAGAGATAAAATTTAGAGTCGATAATAATTTAACTAAAGATATTTGTTATTAGGAATATTTTAGTAAATTTAAAAAATTAGAATCAATAATAATTTAACTAAAGATATTTGATATTAGGGGTATTTTAATAAATTTAAAAAAATTTAGAGTCAATAATAATTTTAACTAAACATATTTGTTATTAGAGGTATTTTAGTAAAAAATTTAGAGTCAATAATAATTTAACTAAACATATTTTTTATTAGGGATATTTTAGTAAATTTAAAAAATTAAAATCAATAATAATTTTAACTAAACATATTTGTTATTAGGGGTATTTTAATAAATTTAAAAAAAATTAATTTTAGTAAATTTAAAAAAATTTAGAATCAATAATAATTTTAACTAAGATATTTGTTATTAGGAGTATTTTAGTAAATTTAAAAAATATTTAATTTTTAGTCATTAATATTATAATTTGAATGATTAAGGGTAATTTTGACATATTACATAATATGATCAATATATTTAAACTCAACCAAACAAAAATTTAGTCATTCCTAGGATTATTACATAATATTCCAATGTATTAAATTTTACAACTAAATATAGAAATCATATATTTCAAGTAATCTCATTCCTAGAAATATAATGCCTAGGAATGAAATTATTTAATAATAAAATTTAATCTTTGAACCACACACACCTAAGGTGAATTCACTGATGAGCTTATTGTTGAACCCTGAATAAGGTGCGTGGTGAGCTTAACCATTATATTGTCAAGCAATATTGCTGTCGTTGAACCCTAAAGTTAAAGTTCATTTGCTAGATTTCCTTGGTAGTAACATGTACAATCATTAGAAATGAACGGAAAATTGTTTCACACAATTAAGTGATCCAACACAAGAGAGCAACCCCTTTTTGTTTCAAATTAAAGTAGAAAAGCATTAGCTAGGGATTATTTGAAAATGGCTGAAATTAAACTAGAGTCTAGCAATTCATCCAAGTTTGATCATGTTTGGTCACTCTTTCAGATTATTAGGTATAAATACTCCTACAATCTGTAAATGCTCCTATACTTGTTACTAATTGGATTTTAGCCCGTATTTCATGGAAAAATATAAGAATCACAACAAGAATATTCCGCTCTTTTTTAAAAAAAATAAAGTAATTTAAAATTCTTTAATTAGTTAAATTTTTTTGATA
>NC_029773.3:12061839-12074341 GCF_000817695.3 Arachis duranensis | reverse complement strand
ATCTTTACATTGTATATAATAGATAATAGATATTGTAATTATAATTACAGTTGTAAATAGAATTTAAAACTACTTGTACTTAGTACTAATTGGATGCATGGAAAAATATAAGAAACAAAACAAGAATATTCTTTTTTTAGTAAATAAAGTAATTTAAATTTTTATTATCAATCCTTTTTATAGAATCATTAACATTTTACAAATTCATCAGTAAATGTTATATTATATACATATATTCTTATATATTTTATATAAAAATATATAATATAATGTTGCTCTTATTTTCCGTTTAAATATTAACCTAAAGGTGATTCTAAAATTTTTAAATTTACTTGAATTTATAATATTTTAATATAGAATATGTATACCATTCAAATAATGAAATAAAAGAAAGCTCTTTAATTTTTTTTAAACTCCACTCATATGTAAAAAACTAAAAATACACAAAATTCTCCATCTTTATAGTATGTCTTCTTTAGCCTTCACACCCACAAATATAACGGGTATTCAAATTTTATTGTCATTATTAAAATCTTTTAATTATGTATGATATATGGCGAAGTACTATATGGATTAATTAGAATTATGTCAAGATTATGAACTAATTACAATTTTAGTAAAATGTTGTCTCCAAATAGTTAGTTGCAATATAATAATAGATGAATTGATTAAAATAATTTAATGTGAGAAATCATCTGAGAATGATAGTTGGTTGGTTATATAAATATTATTTTCTGTAATATAATAATAATTGTGGTTATTTATATAAATACTTTTTTTGGTTGTTATAAAGTAAGTTTGTGTTGATATCACAAATTTGTAAATAAAAAGTGAATAACTTATTAAGTATTATTAGCTCCTTATAGTTCTATTTTTTTTTTTGGTGACTCATTATATATAGTACTATTTTAATATTCTCTTTGTATATAATATAGATAATAGATATTGCAATTATAATTATAGTTGCAACTACAACTTAAAACTACGGGAAGTATGTTTCTAAGAAAGAGCATGAGCCTTAAGAAACGGTTTCATATACCCAAAAGAATAGACGGACATTATGAAAAATAATTTTATATAATATTGACTCACATTTTGTTTTTTTCCTAAAGAGGGTATAGCTGACGAAATTCATCAGTATAGTAATATATAATCATATATTCAATATTTATAATCAATCAAATCAAGAAGGACTTTTATCTACCAATTGCTATTAGATCTCCTATGATAAAGAGTGAAGAAAAATTAAGAGCAAAATTTGAATCCAAATCATGAAAATTTATACAACTTTTATTAAAAAAATATAATATTGAAAGATATATATCAGGGACATTATTTTTTTTGTGATTTATGAACTTTTAACATTAATTTACTACATAACCAGCACACCAATGCAGATTAAATTGGTCTTATATGAAAGTCAGATCAACCATATACATATTAATTCCAAGGGTGACCAAAAGAATCAACCCCCAATATATATATATAAATACAAATAAATCATAATAAAAGCTAACAGAGTGACAAGATCCTTGAAATGCATAATATAATTATAATATAAAAAGTGCTTGAATAATAGATTAGGATTAATAAACATAATTATAGTGAAAATCTCCGAAAATTTTCTCTTCAAAATAATTAAAAATGGTACCTAGCTAGCTAGAGTCTAAGCTCCAAATCCAACTTCTGCTCTTTGTGCTTAACCAATCCTATTCCCAACTCCAAGGTAATGTTGTTATGCTCATTCTTGTGCTTGAAAACATTATCCTTGTAATTCTCATCATCATCAACCCCACCAACAAAATCACCACTTTTGCTTTTCTTACTCATCATCATCACCATGTTTTGAGGACTATTCATCACAAGAGGAAGAACTTGTGGAGTAGATATGATGAGTCTAGGTTTTTTATCTTCACTTCTTGTGATGGAAGCTAAATTAGGGGAGGGTGAAGAAGAAGAAGAAGATAAATTGAGACAACAATTAGGGCTATAAATTGGAGAAATATGTGAACAATTATTGATAGGATCATTAGATAAAGGAGATGATGATGAAGAAACAAGAGTCGTTGTAGGATTAGGGTTAGGGTTGGGGTTAAGATTAGGTTTAGGAGTGTGATTAGAAATCCATGAAGATCTCAATCTTGCCCTGTCCCTTCTATGAACATTCATGTGTCCACCCAAAGCTTGAGCAGATTTGAACTCTCTCTTGCAAAAGCTACAAGCATAGCTTCTTGTTGGCCGTGTTGATGAAGAAGTTTCCCATGAATAATGCTCCTCAAAGCTATTGTTAATATGAGTAGTACTACTACTAGTGTTCTTGTTCTTCATATAATAGTTCTTCCCTTCCATGGTGATGCTGATGATGATGATGCTTTAATTTCTCTTTTATGCCCTTTGTCTTGTCCTTTTCACTCCAAAACCTGCTATAGAGAGAGAAACAATAAATTATTTTAAGAAAAAAAAAAGATAATGTAAAAAGAAAGTAAAGAGATTACCTTTTTAATAGGGCTTCAAATTAAAGGGAGAGATAACTAAAACTAATAACGAAAAAAAATGGGTAGCTTGAGTTTGATGATGATGTGTGATGAGGGGAAGAAAGAAAGAAAGAAAGAAAGAGAGAGAAGGTGATGAAGAGAATTGAAGAAGATCTGATCTAAGCTAGAGCATGCAGGTGTACTTCATGAACTAATACTGTATTTGGATATTGATGCTTAGAAAATGAAATAATGGAGCAAGGAACTATCTCTGTGAAAAGTAGTTTTTCCCTATTGTCTAATCTTGGAAACAAGCAGTGGCAGAGAGCACCTCTTAAAAAACATAATCATACTATTACACTCCAGTGCTCATCTTTTTAACACTATTTCTTTTATAAAAATGCTATAATTTATTTTTTATACGAAAAATTTTATTGTGTTTTTGCTCAATATTGATATTGGGGTGTTTTGCCAGTTTATAGGTGCAGGTTCAACATGCGAGAAACGTGATGAATAGATTCTGTCAGCGCCGAAGCAGCACCATGTCAACACGCGGAGACATAGTGAGTTGGCGACGTTAGCGGTGTGGCAGTATCTTGCCAATACGAGAGGGGTGTGTTGCCTCTGAATCCAGCAAGTGTTGCAAAGATTTTTGCGCATTTTCGAAAAGCTGCAGCAACACAGGATGGGCGTGTTAACGTTAGAGGTGGTCTACATATAGGGGATCAGATAGTCCCTTCCTCTGATAATCAGCAACGTAGGGTTGAAACTCTATAAATGGAGCTCAACTATCCCCCATTTCATGCTCTGGTAGCGTGTTGAGAGAGATGAAGACTGAAGTGAGGAAGAAGAAGAAGAGAGTTAGTAGTGTGTTTAAAAAAAAGAGTAATTATACATAAAAAAATTATTAGTTTGTATTAATAAAAAATGATAAGTAATTATACTGTATCTGAAGAACATATTATTAATTATTTGGATCATTCCATTTATATAAGTTGATAATTTTTTTAACTTAATCTTTTTAATTTTTTAATTTTAATTAATATTAATTTTTTTGAGTTAATATGAGATAATGATATTATTTTTGTTTGTATTTAATATTACTATGTTATTTAATTGAGTTTGTAAATATTAAATCTAAAAAATAATATAAGTTTTAGTATATATTATTTTATTTTATATTTTTTAATTAGTAAACAAAGAAATAAGATAAATGTACAGGTCCTATTAATTTTTTGAATTTTTTGTTATGATGTGATTTTTTTATAGATTTAATAAATAATTTAAATGTTAATATTGATGAATATTTTTTATTTACGAAAATGAATAAATAATATGAATTAAAAAAAAATTGTTCGGATATTTGTTACGATAATAATGAAGGATAATAATATTATTGTATGTTATTTTATCTTTTATTTATGACCATATTTATATTATTTAAACTAGTAAGTAAATAGTATAGTATAATATAATATATTTTATTTTATTTTTTATTTGTGTAGAGTAGTACAATCAAATTATTGTTATATTTTATTTTATTTTTTATTAAATAATTTTTTGTTATAATGAATAAATATATTTATTTAATGTAAAGTAGTACAATTAAATAATTTATTTTTTAAAATTAATAGATATATTTAATAAATAAATATATTTTTATTATACCAGCCTAACAGGAATCTTATGGTTCGTAAATTGGATTCATCGGAGACATGGAACTCGATGGTAGAAGACACTTTATGAGCATGAAATTCTACCATGTTTCTAGAATTGGGGTGATCAGAGAATTTTACTATTTGCTATCTGCTTTGGTAGAAAAGTGGAGGCAGGAGACTCACATTTTTGTATTGCCGATGGGCGAGGTTACCGTAACATTGAAAGATGTCGCTCATATATTATTTGGCCTACCCATTGATGGACAACTTGTGAGCGACTGGATAGATAGAAGTGGTAAATTTTTGCAGAGCTAGAGCATCGCGATTTTCGGCTGCAAACTCGTTGTGAGTAGTTCCTCCAAATCTCATATAAAGCTGGCATGGATTCGCCGTATTAGAGACACAGAGGCATTGGATACTTTAGAGTTTATTTAGAGATACGTGAGATGCCAAATTTTTTGTTTGTTGGGTTTGACCCTATTCGCAGATAAGTCGATGGTATATGCCCACGCGAAGTATCTACCGTTGTTCCGCGATTTTGACTGGATCCACACTTACAATTTGGGATCAGCATGCCTCGCGCATCTTTACAGGGTACTATTCCGTGTATCACAGTATTATACTAAGGAGATGGACAGCCCTCTTAATCTTTTGTTTGTTTGGACATGGAAGCGAATGCCGTATATTGCACCCGAACAAAGACAGTACCTTCTAGTGGCTGACGTACCAGTTGCTTGGAGGTAACAGTTCCTATTTTAGTTGTGTATTCTATTGACGATGCATATTTGTTTAACGGCACATTTTTTTAATTTTTTCAATGTTACATATTTCAGGTGGAGTCATTCCGAACAAACCGTAGCGTGGTTATCGAAGACCATGGCGACATTTAGGCAAGAAATAGACTACATGAAAGAGGTAAATATTTTTTCTTTATGTGTGTTAATATCCAACATTAATATTAGGCTTCTAATTTTCTAATATATGTTGCAATTTGTGTGGCAGCTGTGAAGGAGAGATCATACTTGACGAGCTACATGGACACCTTGGGGTGTATAACGTCGTTGCTCTGTTATAGTTGTTCAAGTATGTTGAATGGCGTCTTGCGAACCAAGTGATGTATTAGTTCGGGTATGCACAACCCGCCCCAAAGGTAGCAAGATTCATTCTACTGGAATAACATTGCATAACTCTTCGTGGAGTACAGCTTCATGACTGGAGATTTTTACATGCGGGGTGGATAGCAGAATGGGGCATCCGTTGTAACACTCGGTTGCGGGATGGGCACCCCCTTCCGACTTAGGACTTTAGACCGTCGACTGAGTAACGTGATTGGTATGTGGGGTCATATGGGCATCTGATGAGATTATCGGAGCAAGTTCCTCAACATCCATGTCAGCACCAGCACCTCATCCACCAGCACCTCAGCCACCAATACCTCAGGAACCACCTCAGTATCGAATGTTTGAACCGTTTGCATATTATCTCCTACAGTAACTAGACCACGGTCAACACACTCAACACAGTCAGCACAGGCAATCCAGTGACCACGTCGAGCCCAGTCATCACAGCCGACACAGTTAGCATAGATAGCATAGTCACATCGGCCAATCCAGTGATCCGAGCTGTCGCAGCCGATACAGTTAGCACAATCAGCATAGCCAGTCCAGCGATCACGGCAAGCTTAGCCATCAAAGTTAGTCCAACCACCACATTCAACCCACACAACACATTCTGCCCGGACAGCAACGGGCCGGCTTTTCACAGATCCCATCGCAGATTTTCGTTGATGGGGATAGGGATCATCATATACAATAGTGGGTTGACACTGGTGTCAATCATTTTGTAGATTTCAGCACTATCCCTACACCAGCAGAGTCTGGTCGACAAAGGTCTGCTTTTGGTTGCACTTTAGGGTGGGTGTCGTATGATTCTCGATAGAGTAATTTATTGCTCTGCATATGATTTTCGACTCTGCTCGTCTCAATCTACTAGATACTGGGACAAGCACTTTTGAGCATGAGGTTGTTGAGGAGTACAATCCCAGTGCATCTGCTCCGACAAAGGCAGGTGGGTCGGCCACCTCAGATGTCGGTGAGTCAGTTCAGGATCATCTGTATAACTTACGAACAGAAAAGAATCCATATGATAGGTTTACTCCGTCACATTTTGGTCAGGGCATGATGGGGAAGGGACTTGATTGGATGATTCGAAAGAAGTATGGGTTTAGTAATTAAGTTTAATTTTTAATTAATCTTTTGTAAGTTTACCTTATCAAACTTTAAATTATGAATTCGGAATTAAGTTAATATAATTTTTAATTAACCTTTGTAAATGTATGAAATTTAAAATTATCATCTCATAAATTGTCAATTGTAATAACTCACAGAAGTTAACATATAACTTAATAATACAAACATGACGACGCACACATACATTAACTGATAAAATTAACTTAAAAATATGAACACAACAAACCTCAAAAACATTAACTGATAAAATTCCCTAAAAATACAACACAATGACCAACAATGATCTAGGGTCCAACATCATCACTAACTCCACTCGGTCTAGTATCATCACCAACTCCACTCGGTTCGGCACACTAAAGACATTGACCCCGACTATGACCCTATCTACCACAGAGACGGCATATCCGAAGACCACGCATTTCTCGTGAATCCATTTCATTGAGGTATTGGGTCAATTTGGGGCGACCTTTCGATGTTCGTTGCAAGGCGGGGATAGCGACTAATGTCGGTCATGGATAAGCAGGCCATGTCTCTAGATTGCCTAATGGTACAAACTCAAATCTATAGACCTTACGAACCTTTGTCATCTTATACACATCATTGACATACAACTGACAGTTGAAGCGCTGATTGGCATAGCAAGTAATAACATGTCGAGATGGTAGTCGTTCCACTTGAAAGTGCCCATAGTCACACGTTCGCATCGCAATATCAACTGCCAACGCTTTTTCGTTAGGCATTTCACGCACTTCAAACACCTCATTTCACCTATCAAACCGATGCACAACTATATTTCCAGCACGTTGCATATTTGCTTTTATCCGCTGTTATGCAAAAGCAGAGAAAGTAAATCCAGCCCGCTTGTGATCGTAAGCCTCGGCACTCTTCCGTGTAAATAGCTCGTTTAATTGATAATATATTGCTTGGACAAGCGTCAACATGAGGAGGTTTCGGGCACCTTTTAGTACTGAATTAATGCACTCGACAAGGTTTGTCGTCATGTGGCCCCATTGATGTCTCTTGTCAAATGCCAATACCTAGTTTCTAAGTCCAATG
This sequence comes from Arachis duranensis, assembly GCF_000817695.3. Lineage (NCBI taxonomy): Eukaryota > Viridiplantae > Streptophyta > Magnoliopsida > Fabales > Fabaceae > Arachis > Arachis duranensis. The sequence goes on along the minus strand of NC_029773.3, from coordinate 12,066,904 downwards.
GCATTGCACCACCGAGCATATGCCTCACCTCGCTCTTGCAACCTCTTATAGTTGATGTTGTACTCCTCCACCGTCCTTGAATACCCAATGTTGACAACTAGTTATTACAAGTGAGGAACTTTGAATGCCCTTAAGAAGTTGTTACTGATGTGCCTAATAAAAAAAATCCACCATGCTCTTAGAAGTTGCCAATCACTTTCGAAATGATTTACTGCTTCCCGGATTGACTCATGTCGGTTTGAGAATATACCCACACCATCGCTTCTGACAACATACCGTCATAAATTACTAAGAAAAAAGTGCGATGCATTCGCAGTCTTCTCCTCCATGAGGGCAAAAGCGATAAACACAATATTCTGGTTACCATCTTGTGCAACAACAACCAAAAGTGCACCTTTTTATTTTTCGTAAAAGTGTGTGATGTCAACCTGAACCAGAGGCTTGCAATGATTGAATGCCCTAATGCATGGGTTGAAACTCCAAAATATGTGGTGAAGTATCCTGATACCATTTACTTCCTCACTGTCGTTATACAAGGGTCGTGTTTCTATTTGGACAATTAAGCCAGGCATCTTCTGAACCGTGACTGAGAACCACCATGGAAAAGCTTGATCAGAATCTTTCCAACCACAGAAAATTTTGGCTATGGACTTCTGCTTTGCCAACCAAGCCTTTCAGTAACTAATAGTGTAGTTAAACCTTGACTGGACTTCCGCAATTATACATTTCACCTTGATGGATGGGTCGGTCTCAACCAATCACCTTATAGCCTCAGCAGCTATATCCGAGTTCAACTTGAAATGATCCTATGAAATTGTTCCCATGGTACACGTGTGCCTACCGTTGTATCTGTGTATCTCCCAACAACCTTTTTTCATATCAAGCTAGCTCGAATAAGCCAGTCGCACCCATGCCCATACGTCTTGCATTTTTCATGGAACGTTTGTGGCTCAGATTCATACACATTGTACTCGACTCCTCTAGAGATAGTGTAACTTTAAATTGTTGCGACGATCGACTTTCTAGAACTATATTCCATTCCAATCCTGAACTCTCCATCCTTAGGACCAGCAACACCTATAGAAAGCAGAAATAATCATTCATTGATCCATCCAAAATATAAATTAAGAAAAACATATTATTCACTCATCACATACCTATATTTGCATGTTTCAAAAATTTTGGTGCATGCATGACGTCAAGATCCAAGTTACGCATAAAAGGTGGAACGTCCATCGGTTGACTAACTGCGGAAGGAACCACTACATTCTCCACTGCTACCTCAACTCCCACATCACCATCCTCATCTTTGTGGCCAGGTTCATATGTAGCTTCGAAGTCCTATTCCCTGTTACTATTCATTCCTTCATAAACTTTAGCTCTATCATCCTCTATATCTGAATCTTTTTAAATCCTATCTACCTCTAGATTTTTAAACTCAACATACAACTTGATCTTTGCTGTCGCACCTGAGTCTACCGATGAATATGAAACATATCCTGCATACTCTCTTCGTCAATGATCGGCATAATATCAAACTGTATTAGATCACAAAAAAATTATAACGAAATTTCGGTACATAATACTACTCACTCTCCTCAACATACCGTTCTCCATGCTTTGACATAGAGCGTTTTGAAGCTCCATGAACGTCATGGTGCATGGAACCACAAATAAAAATGGATTCTGACACACAAACCTCACTCCCTCATGAGTATTCCGTATAATCTCACTGTTGCGATACACTACCAAGTTTGCGGTACCCTCCATCATACCAGAAACACACTCAAACAACTCTTCTCTTCACAATGAAATGGTATTGAGCTTGGCCTTATATAAGGAGAGCACTCAACACGCACACCACGTGTTGCATTGCCACCGAATCATAGAGCGACACGTCAGGAACACATCCCCCACTTGTTGAAGCTGCCCTCGAATCAGACATTGACACGTCAGCAACACACCCTCCACATGGTGAGGTTGCTCATCTGACATGTCCACCAACATGTAAATACACCAAAAACTCCAATTCCCATTCAAAACACTAATAAACTTTTTATATTAGAAAAGTGGAGCCTATATTAACACCAAAATCAAGCACTGTGTATTATTTATATATAAATACATATATTATTTAGTTCATTCTTAATGTATATTTTATATTCTAACATAAATGGTATATCTCAATAGTTAATTTTAGTATACAACTAGTATAATTATTTTCTTAGTTAAGGTTTTTATTTCTTTAAATAATTCTATACAATATTAGTTGATGATCTACATTAAAAATCACTCATTAAATTATTTATTATGTATCTGTGTATATTTATGCATATTAATTAACAAAATTTTAAACTAAATAAGTAATCTTTAGAATTATTAAATTTGTCATAGCAAAATAATAAAACTTACCATAGGCTAATAACTAAATTTATTTACAATAATATAATAATTTTTTTTGTGATAAACCAAATAGGTATATTATATACATATGTATTTAAAATCTTAACATTCAATTATGAAACAATTCTGACATTTTTTTCTTCCAAATTTTATTAGTTGTTAGTTGTTTGTCCGAGTTTAGTTGTAAATTAACACTTAATTTATTTATTTGCATAACATTTTACCTCTACATACAACCTTAACTAATTATCGCTCTTTTCACTTTTAGGTATTTCTATCGCCATTAGAGTTTTAGATTTTGTGAAGGCATTTATAAATTGGTAATATTAATATTAATGTTATCAATATTATTAAATAATAATTAAGTAATCAAAGGTTATTAATTGTTTAGTATAGTATAAACAATAATGATAATATTTTGCATATTGAACTATTATATTATTTGATAAAAAGATATCTTGAGAATGTGTTTCAAAGTAGTACAATAAAGAAATGATATTTATCTATCAATTTATAATTATAGAGATGACTAGCAAAAAAGTAAAACTACATCCACTATAACCATTGTTATTTACAACCTCTGCCCTTTTTTATCTTTCTTTTAACCCATTTGAAGCTAAAAACGTGAGGGAACTACCTATTTCTCAAACTTTCTCTTGCAATATTTTGAATTGTTGTAAAGTCCCTTTTTATCTACTGAATCGAATACAGAGCTGGTTTCAGTAATCCTTAAATTACTATTTCAAGTTCAAATGTTGCTTTGTGATTGGTTTCGTGGTATAAACATAGGATGGCCAAGTAATTATCTCCCAGGTAATTGTTCTAATCTTTGGTTAATAGGATTAAGGGAAGAAGTTTCAGCAATTTTGAGCGAGGATCTTTAAAAAATTTTCGAATTTCAATCTTTTTGGTAAGATTGGATAATAAGGTGTAAATGATGCTTTCCTTTTGCCGTGCATTCGTGGTTTTCAAAATGAGCTCAAGGTTATAAATGGAGCATGTCGTTTATGCAATGACCTCACCATTTTAAAATAGTGTATATCTTCTACTCACATAAGCGGTTTGAAAACGGAGGCTTCTAGGTTTTTAAATCCTAAATGTCGTTGAGTCAACCAAGGAGTAGCATGAATTAAATTGTTGATCGTATTGCAGATATCAATCCAACAAAGTTAGCTTGGAATTTAGTGGTTGGTGTTGTCCGTTTATACGAGTTATGTAGCCAATCCAATACTGCCGATGTTTATAGCTTAGAGATGGTGTTGCAGGATGAACAGGTATTTTATTTCTGTGCTGATTGTAATTTCTTGGCATTGTGGTTATAAAGTTGGTTGGTATTAGTTGTCTTGTTAGTAATTTTTCCTGTTTTTAGGGTGATCGGATACATTGTTCAATCCCAAAAGCAAATATCGTGGTGTTCAAGACCTTGATACGTGAGAATGGAATATACTCGATGAAAAATTTTATTGTTCAAGGAAATAACAAACTGGTGAAGACAACGGGGCACAAATATAAACTGAGTTTTTACATGAAGACATGTGTTTCACTTCTTCCTAGTGATACATTTATTTTAATCCTTTTAGTTTCGTTTCATTCCCTGAAATTGAGGCAATGGTTGGAATGAATCGCAGTCATCTGTTAGGTAATTTTCTATCATGTGTTGTGTGCGATCCATTTGTTTATGTTGGTTTCATAATTTGGTTTTAATTGTAGTTTTTTTTTGTCATTTTACATACTTCATTGTTTATGCAGTGGGTAAGGAAGATGCTCAAGCTATGGTTATAAAATTCGGCCAGCAGAGTAAATACATTGAACTTTACCTGAAAGATTTAGAGTTAGTTTCTTTGTGTTATTAATGGGTTTGTTTATATATAATGTCCTTAACCAAAATTCATTTATCATTGTGAATAATCATCATGTCATTGTTTAGGCAGAATAGGATGAAGTGCACCCTCTTTGGTAAATCTATGGATAAAGTTATTAGTTTTATGGATAAACCTGAAACTCTTGCCAAGCCTACGGGTGTTGAATTTGTTTCGCATTCTGCAATAATTGTCGAGATGGATAGTCCAGATGTGCATGGTTCTAGCAACAAGACCACAAGATGTGGAGTTGGAAAAAGAAAGATTCAATGAAGATTTATTATAGCTATTATAGTTATTATTGTTTATAGTTTTAGATGTAGTTGGTCATATGTTGGAGCCCAGAAAAATATGTCTTTTGCTAATGTTTCGAATTTATATGTCTTAGTGTTGTTTATTTAAGTATGAAGTAATGCGTTGACCATGTATGCTTTGGTATCAATATGTGTTCTTGAGTGTAAGCCTTTATGGTTGAATGTTATTGAAGTAAACATGTTATGTAAAAATATTATTTCTTATATATATATATATATATTCAACAGGTTAATCCAGAGGCAGCTGTGCAATGAAAACTTACCAATTTTGGCGACATCCATAAAATTTACTTGCCGCTTATGTTCATAAACTCTATGTCTGAAATATGTTGCTTTTGCTTTATTTTAGTTGAAATTCAAAGTTCAACATTAATTTAAAATAGGATTCTTATCATGCTAAATGAAAATGAAGCAATAGCCTAATAATGAAAAGTTATGCAACTGCCTGCCCAAAAATAATTATAGACTTTTTATACAACTTTATAAGTA
>NC_029773.3:12016054-12060717 GCF_000817695.3 Arachis duranensis | reverse complement strand
ATATAATTCTCATATATTTGTATACTTGAATTTTTTAAATTTTTATAATACACAAATTTGACATTTAGAATTATGTATCTGAATTTTTTAAAATTTTTAATGCACAAATTTGACTATTAAATTTGTGTATCTCATCTAAATCAATTTTTAAAAATTTTTTTCTTTCCTTAACAAATTTGATCCTCTAATTTGTTTAATAACAATTTAAAAAAAAATTAACTCCATATTAAAAAAAATACCAACTTTTTTAATAATTGTGCATTACACACCAATTTATTCTATATAAAAAAAATTAGTCACTCTATTTTTTATATATTATTATTAATTATTAGTTTGACAATCAAAGTATATCATATATCATTTGCTAGTTGTAATTAAAATTAAAATTTAAAAATCGATATTTATATTTATATTATATTATTAATTTTACAACAAAAATATAAGTTTTTTTATTTTAAATTATTTAAATATTTTATTTATTAAAATGAGTAACATGTACTTTTTAAACTACCATTATACATCTCAGATACAAAAAGATAAAACATAAATAAGTACAGAAGTTAAATATTATGTATTCAACATAAAACACCTTAAAAAAATTTTCAAATGCACTTATATGAATATATTTAGAGTGCACAACACTTGAGATAAAGTCAAAAAATTAAAAAATAATAATATTATTATTATTGTAATATTAGCAATTAAGACAATAATAATAATAATAATAATAATAATAATAATAATAATAATAATAATAATAGACAAAAAAGAATAGTATAAAAATGAAAGGTTGCAAAAAGGATAATATTAGTATGACTATAGGGTTAGCCTATATCTACATTTGCTCCAATTGTTATAATAATACAATCTATTATATTTGTGGGCCGCTCTCTATATTTCTGAATATTTTCATTTATTGCTTGGTTCTTTAAGGTCCAAATTATGCTTTCTCCACTGAAGAAGGCTCCTCAGAAATAACTGATTTTTGACAATCTTAAATATTAAATAATATAAGCTTCAAGAGAAAACTCATTATCAGTATATTGGTAAACAAAATTATCCTTTCTATTTGTTTGCTTTTCACTAAATTTTAAATTCAGGTGTGTTACAATGAACACAAATAAATTGAGCCTACTCATCAAAAGAAGTGCATCAACTTTCAGAGATACATTATCTCACAAGAAGTTAAGTGATTGAATTTTCAATCAGAAGACATTTATTTAGGGAACCAACCATATTTCTTTTTAGTCAATTATGTCTAATCAAGTTTATGCATAACTTGAGTTAATTGATTTGTTGATAAAAGTGACACAAGCCTTTTTAAGAGCGTTAAAAATTTTTTTTATTTAATTTTAATTTGTCAAATCACGTAAGGAGAAAAGAAGCTGTGCATAATAGTTTAACCATTCCATAATACCACGTTCATATATTTGTTGGGTTATGTTAATATATAATTTTGTCAACAATATCAATTTTGTCCATATGTACTGTGTAACCATGTAGAACTAGTTTAGTATTTTAGGCAAACAAATAAATTACATTTGTCAGACTAAATAAAGTTAAATACTCTTTTTTTACCAGATCCCAACTGTGGAAAAATATATTATTTAATCCAGTATTTGTCGTTTAAGATATGGAGAACTTTTAGCCCATTAAACTTTCACTTTAAAAAACTTATTGTATCTTCTGCACTATCTAAACCACAATTTACCATACAAATATCTAACTCACCGGCCAGGAGAGGGTTGCTGTCCCTTATACCAGATGATATCATTTATGAAATCTTTAGTAGAACAAATGCTAAAATGGTCAGTCGATGCAGAACAACATCTACGTATTGGAGGAGAGCTTTGTTAACACGAGAATTCATCTTAAAACACTCAAACCATTCGAATAAAAAAGATGGTTCCATCTTGGCACACCTAGCTATGAAGAGTTCTAGGTCAAGTGGTAGCTGGGTTATTCAATTTGATGCAAAAACTGGCAAAAAAGAAGCTATTATAATTCTATTTTGGCAAGCAAATAGAGGTCAGTTTCATGTCATTTGATGCCAAAATGATAATATGGCAATCAAGTACTCATGCAAAGGTAAGCCAGTTAATATAATTGTGCTGAATCCACTGATGAGAACCTTTTGTCGGATCCTTTATCTTATAAAACATCATTGTAGTATTTGTAGAGTTTTTTATACATTCACTTATCTTCCAAACTCTTTCGATTATATTTTGGTTAGTATATTTAAGCAAAAAACAAACTCTTGGTTTAGTTTATATTCATCAGTCACCCGTCGGTGGGATAGACACTGTATACGCCCACCATACGTCCGAGGTCTTGATCCGAGGTATGTTATGTCAAACAGCATTATTTATTGGTTGAACTGAAATAATTATGGAGTTACAAAGACCCAGTGTATCATACATTATTCTGTGCTAAATCATGAATTTGGATACATACTCATTCCTTTAGAAGCAAGGTGTAGGTTTCAAAGGTTGTTGGTTAGTAATGGTTCCTTGTATTATGTTGCCAATTACAATCAAACACATGAATATAGGTGGCTCATGTAGAATATTGTAGAGAATGCTGGAAGTTACTCATGGCATTATTGTATGGAAGGCCAATCAGTTGGATTTTCAGAAACTCTTCAACTGTTTAATGGTAAGGAGTTAATTTTGCTGAAAGAGATTAATACAACAATGAAGACTCCAAATGGTGGTAAGAATTCAGAGATGACATTTACTGCTATTGGTCAAAGAAGTTCATGTAGGAGGCATGTTTACACCATGGAGCATCCATCCTCCATCTTTGTCAAATCTCTGAATTTCAATCATGATATGCTTTTTCCAGTTTAGCAAATTTAGATGTGCAATTCTATATGTATCTTATTTGGTTATCATGTGTTGCATGTAATGCTTTGAGTGTCTTTGATTATGATTATTTAGACGAATGGTTGTTTTAAAATCATCCTAAAATTTAAGTTGTATTTACCTTTGCAAAGTTTAGAATAGGTATAAAGTTACTTTTAGGGAATCCAAATAACTCCCTTTTTAGTTAAATGCTTAAAATAGTATACCCAATCACTACAAGAAACATCGTTAAAATCGATGGCCAAATCGACGGCTTAGCTGTCGATAATATTAAAATTTGACGGCAAAATGGACGGGGGAGGTGGTCACTATTAAGCTTGTCGATTTTTCAAAATTTTAATAAAATCGATGGATTGCCTGGCCGTCGATAATAATTTAATAAAATCGACAATGTTTCTGTCCATAATATGAGTTTGAGAATTTTACATTCTTATTAAAATCGTCAACGATGTCATCGATATTATTATATAAAATCGACGCCATTTCTGTCGATATTTTATTCAATAAAATCGACAACATTTTTGTCTATAATATGCTGACTAAAATCGACAAAGTTGCTATCGATATTTGATCCAATAAATTCAACACAGTTGCCGTCGATTTTATTATTTATAAACCGACAAATTCTTTGTCTATATTTTGATTTTTTTGTCTATTTTAAAATTAAAAAGCGACAACTATTCCGTCGATTTTAATAGTTATATGTTTTAATTATTTTTTTATTTGAAAAATAGTAAACAATTAATACAAATAAATATAGAAATAAAATTTATACATAATATAGATAACAAGACAAATAAACTTTTAAACATAAAAATAAAATTTATACTAAATATTAGATAATAAGTTTACAAACTTATCAAAATAATAAATAATCCTCTAACATAAAGACTCAAGACAAGATAAATAACTAAACTTAGACTTAAATTTATTTAAATTGCAATCCACTAATAATACAAAATATTTAAAGTAAAGTAATTAAATAACCTACTCATACTCGTTTAAATAATCATCCGAGTCATCAAGATCGTCAGAATCATCCTCCCTTTGAGAACTCTATGGTTGTCCTGGTCGCTGCAGAATAGGTGGGAGTTTTCTACCTGTGGCTGGGGTTGGGACTAGGGCTAGAGCTGTGCTTTTCTGAGAGCTTGGAAAAGTAAAAGGAGGAGGTGGGATAATACGTAATCTAGAACTACTAGGACCCATGACCTTCACATACTCAGTCAAGCTGCTCAATTGATGACTAAACTGATCCATTTGTGAGTTACTGGTGTTGAGATCCTCACGCAAGGATTCAACAGTCTGTTGCCACTCTCTTTTTTTTTCCTTTGGTAGCGGTCTTCAAGCTCTCTATATTTAGCTGCATGTTGTTCAACTTCCCTATTGAGTATTATGATTCGTTCTCTAAGATCCAAAATATCAGTGCTGGTGGTCGTGGTTGGCCCATCAGCTCAATGTCGCACTATGGAAGAGTCCCTTACCTCACCCATGCCATATACCCTATCTTTTCGTTTTCCACCCACTGTCTCAATCCATATGCTTTCCTCAGAGACAGACAGTGGATCAGTTACACCAGCCTCTATAGTAGCCTACCGCTCTTGCTCAGCCTAAAACATACGCTCTTGAAATATATCCTACAATGAGGAAAAATGATTGATAAACTACTATAAGTATTAATAATGCATAACAATTAGATAACAAAATAGTTACAATGAATAAAGGTAAGTTACCTTTGTCTTTTGGGAGTGTTCATCAACCCATTGAGTCATATCCTCTTTGCGAGTATGAGTGTGCTCAAAAAATTCATCCATATATGATGATCTTCCAAGCGAATGATTTTACATAATGAGAGAAACAATATAACACACTGTTACTAATTTCTATATAATATAGATTCAACATGTATGTTAATTAATTTTCCTCTCTTTCTTTCTAATAAAGAAAACATTAACTAGTTATGCAGGGCAGTTTTTAATTATTAATTAATGTTTAATTAAACAGATATAGTAATTAAATTCTACTTTCTAATAGAGTAGTTAGTTCCGCAGCTCTTATAAAGAATTCCATAATAAAAATTTCATGAATCATTCATTTTCGAGGTGAGAGGGAATGCAAAAGAAAGACTCACTTAACACTTTCTAACTCACACCAGCCCGAAACTAATTAAACAAAACTGATATATATCTTAGTTGATCCAATCCCTTCTATTGTGGGTATGTGTCTTGAGAACTCTAACACTAAGGCATACACAGATCTATTTAATTATTAATTTCTATTTAATTAATATTATTGTAGTAAACAAAATGAAAATCCTATAAAATCAAGCTCGTAACAATTTCTCATTGGGAATAACAACACTTTAATTGATTAAAAAAGAGAAAGAGAATAACAAGAAGGCAGGATATATAGAACATAATGAGCAAAGAATGCTATTCATAAGGAGCATAAGGAGATAGAATTTACCCTCCACTCAGTCCATCATATTTTTCGAGTATCATCATCTGCTTCATCAAAACTCAGCCAAGGCTTATTGTAGTTTTCCCTAAAAACCTAAGAAATATGCTTCAATCCAGGCTTAGGTGGGTACCAACTACATCAAAAATCAAATGTCACCATTTATAAAATTTAGAACTGACATGAAAGAAGCAAACATGCTCTATTTTGTGGGCTCAAAATATCTTAATATATGAAATCTATATCCAAACTACCAAAGCTAAAGTGTAACAAAAATCTCAAAGAACTAAAGTATGAAATTTTGATTACAAACCACGAAAAAACAAAACAACATCAGCCTAATCATGCACAGAAAAATTGCATCAGATACTAACAAGTCAAAACTGTAATGTAAGTATAATTCTACCATCTGACAAGTACTATAGCACCAGCATCCTGACAAATAATACTGCACGCATTGCTACTAGTTGCCTCAAAAAGTAAAAACAGAGAAGCAAAGTGAAAAGGTGAATGTGCAGGAACGACGATTCAAAGAAACAAATAAAAGCACACCATTTAAATTTATGGATCTTGGACACAGGAAGCAAATAGTTAAGCTAGCTTTGATAACAACTAAAGAAACTAAGAAGATAGGCATATCGAATCAAACACAACCACAATAATTGCAATAAGTATAACAGAATATACTAGCATTTAAAGTGCATGCTTAGTTCATAAAATTTAAAGCAAATAACAAACCATTTGGCACCATCATATCTAAGCTTGGGAGCACTTGTGCTGGAGTGACCAGTGGCAGTGGATGTTCCTTGACCCTGAGCATCTTGGATATTATTAGATGTAGTTTGTCTTTCCCCACAAGATCCTGTTCAACTAGGAGCTATAATAGCTGGATCACTCTGCACAACATGTGAGGCAGTGTTGGAAGGTTCACTGGCTTGTTGAGTGCATGATCTTAGCACACCCGGAGTAGGCATCATGTGTATCTGAGGCTCTTGACGAGAGGGGGTAGTAGTAGCAATAGGTGGTGGTTTCCCATTGGTCGGAGCAGTCATGCCAGGTGATGACCCAACGAGAGAGTATGGATCCGCATGCAAGTCAAGGGGGTGACTGGTAGAAAGCCTAGGCCTCCCTTTTCGGCCTCGGCCATGGCCACGGCCACGGCCACGACCACAACTGCGATCTCCGTCTCTACCAACCATATCCTATAGACATTAAAATAAGCAAGTTATTATCCATAACATAACCGATACAAAATATATGAATTAACAAATTTATTAGAAATATGCAATTAAAGTAAATTAACAAATTTGCAAACTAAGAATTTACAACTAAAACCTCAATCCGAGAATTCTGAACTTCCATCATCATCAATGTAAGCATCATCATCATCATAGATCTCAATGTCATCGTCCTCCTCATTATTTACATTAGAAACCTGGAGGTCAGCTACTTGAAGTTGTATCATATCAACATCTCCTGACGTAGATGCTAATGATGGTAGAAACTTGGTTTCTGAAATGATCCTAGCATGTGGAGGCTCATCATTTTGATACACCTCGATTTTAGATTCATTTTGTGTCTCCTCCATTATTTTTCGTGGTTTACATGTAATCACAATTTTCCAATTAGACTTACAGCCTTATGGATATGGCATGTAATATACTTGTCTAGCTTTTTGCACAAGGATGAATGGATCATAACTCCCATATCTCCTAGTGAGTAATACTTCAATTATTTTGTAGTTTTTATATCTACGCATTCCCCGAGGCCTCGTAGGGTCATACCACTCACAGTAAAACAAGGTGACTCTCAAACTAACAAGACTTGGATACTCAACAATCAAAATCTATTTAGCAGTGTCGTACCAGTCAGATGCATCATTCCATCCATCACCTTTAACATATATGCCTGTATTATCTGTCTTATTTCCACATGCATGCTCAGGAATATGAAATCTATACCCGTTGACCTTGAACATACCAACACCCGTGGCCTAGTTTTTGGACCGAATGCTAAACTCAATAAATGAGGACAAGTTATGCCATTGCTGGATTTTTTACCTGATTTTGTCAAACAAAATATAGTATTTAGCAAAATAAGATTTACTTTGACATATTTTGATACAGTAAACAAAATGTAATAACTTACATGCTCATGGAACCATAATGAAAAGTTGGATAAAGAATTATTGCTCCCATGGATCTGCTCGTATTGACTTCTAAATGTATCGACTTTAGGACAATTCAACAAGATATGTAAGTGAGCGACTTTCATTTCCATACTAGTTAACCATCTATCTTTGTTGGCTCCCCTAGGAACACCCGATTGATCAAAAATAGAAAGGGTAGGCTCAGATGAAGTTTCACCACCATCATCATTCTGATTCGGCCTTGTTCTCTTAGACATTACATGTGACTCAAAGTAATAAGAACAATAATTTGATGTCTCTCTAGCCAAGTATGCTTGACAAATTGAACCGTCTAATCTAGCCCGATTCTTCACTAATCTATTATAGGTGCCTATTTCACGCTCAAATGGATACATCCACTTATACTGAGCTGGTCCACAAACACGTGCCTCATATGTCAAGTGAATTGGTAGATGCTCCATTATGTCAAAGAAGATAGGTGGAAAAATTCTTTCTAACTTGCAGAAAATAACAGGAATATTAGCTTCCATTTGCACAAGATTGCTAACCCGAAGAGTAGATGAACAAAGGTCCCTAAAATATTGACTTATTTTGGTCAACGGTTTCCACACGTGGTCTGGAAACTCTTTGAAGGCTAACGGAAGCAAACACTCCATAAATACATGACAATCATGTGTTTTCATCCCAAACAATTTTTCTCCCTTAACATCGACACACTTTTGTAAATTTGAAACATATCCATCTGGCATTTTCAACACTTGTGCTCATTTCCAAACAGTTTTTCGTTGTTGGAGTGTCAAGACATAGTTGCCCTTAGCCTTTGCCCAATGACCTTCGCGTACCTGCACCAAATTCAAATCTAGTCGCTTACAAAGCACAACCATGTCTAACATTGCCTTTTCATTGTCTTTTGTTCTTTCAGTATCCATAATGGTATTCATTATGTTATAAAAAATATTCTTCTCAATATGCATTAGATCCAAACAATGACGAACCAAATGATTTTTCCAATATGGGAGATCCCAAAATATACTCCTTTTGGTCCAATTGTGTTTCACCCCATATCTGCTCAATCTCATTTGTCCTCCTGTGTCAACTATTTTAGGATAGTGTCTTACTCTTTTCCATACCTATTCGCTACTAAGCCTAATAGGAGGTTCTTCATCCTCCTCAATATTCTTCTTAAAACCAACTTTATTACGCCTATAAGGATGACCTTCAGGTAAATATCTCCTATGACAGTCAAACCATGAATTCTTTCCGTTATAATCTAACCAAAAGGCCTTGGTATCCTCCATACATACTGGACATGATAATCTTTCCCCCGTACTCCAACCAAACAACATTCCATAAGTAGGAAAATCGTTAATTATCCATATTAATGCAGCCTTTAACTGAAAATTCTTCTTGCTATGAATGTTGTATGCTAGGATGCCTTCATCCCATAATCTTTAAGTTCATCTATCAATGGTTAAAGATAAACATCAATTTTTGCTTTAGAATTTTCTTTTCCGGGTATGATGCACGTTAGGAACAAAAAAGGGTGTTTCATACACATATGAGGTGGAAAGTTATAAGGGGTAACTATAACAGGTCAACAAGAGTACAGTATACTAAAATGAACATTAGGAGAAAATCCATCAGAACAAAGTCCAAGTCTAACATTACGCGGTTCGCTTGTAAAATGAGGATACTTGGTATCAAAATGTTTCTATGCTTTACCATGGGAAGGATGTGTCATCACGTCGTCATTTCTACGATTTTGGTGATGCCACAATATATGAGGGGCATTACTCATTGATGCATACAATATTTGTAGCCTTGGAATCAATGGCAAATAATGCATTTTTTTATATGGAACCTCTTTAATTTTTTCCCTTCCTAAGCTTAAATCTCTGCTCCCTACAAAATTTACATTGTCTAAGATCTTTGTCCTCTTTGTAATATATCATACAATCATTGACATAACAATTTATCTTAACCTCCTTAAACCCAAGCTGGGAAACAATTTTCTTAGCTTCATAGTAATTAGCAAAAATTTTATTTGGAGTTATTTGCATTTCTCTAAACAAAGTTGCCCACTGGTCAAAAGATCCCTAGGATTGGTTTTTCTCTGATTTTATACTCAGCATCCTACTAGCAAGTGACAATCGTGAATGGAATATAATTTTTCCATAAGGATTTACTAACTGAATCTAAAAGGTCATAAAATCTCTTAGCATATCGATTTGGTTCCTCCACTGTTGGTTTCATGTACATGTGAAACTCAGGTTGCAAAGCATCAACAACCATCTCATGATAACGATCAAAATTTTCTTCCCATGTAACACTACCTAATGCAGAGCTACTTTCAATATCTTCATCTATCCTAATCTGATTCTCTGTGGGTATCTCTTCCCCATGCTCTGTCCAAACCCAATAATTAGGTTTAAACCCATGAGTATATAGATCAATCTTAATGTTGATCAACTCTTTAAACGTCCCAAATTGACATCTGGCGCATGGACATCTAACTAAGCCTACTCTGAGAAATTCATGAGTTCTAGTACACACATCCACAAATTTATTTACCTCTTTAATAAAACTGGGTTTAAGACCCGCCTCCGATCATACGTTCTATCTTACATCCAACTTCGGTTCTAGTTTTTCATTATTAATGAATTTAATTTCCTACATAACAAAGGGATAATATTCACTTTTTAATTTTTTTTTCAACGAGAAACCACAACAAATAAAAGTTTTATCATGAATATAATTTATACTTTCACCATGAATGGTTTACACAAACCAGCATACATAAGTAAGTATAGATAAGCATGCATAATAAAAGTTAAAGATAAATTAAAACTCAATAGTTTAACAGAGATAATAAATAGATAAAAAAGTAGAAGGTTAAACCTTGAATAGCTTTTCTGGGGTCTTAAACTCTACCAATACTTGTGATAGTATAAATGGATGCCATTGCAACTTTGATAATACTTGTGACTATATCAACCCTGCCAAAAAAATATATATAGGCACATTAACACTAAAAATAATACATAAAAGTCTTATCATAAAAAATTGAGCATTATTTTTCAAGAAGCAGACTATTATAAACCAAACAACACTAACTTCGGTTTGAAATAAAAGTATACCATTCTACAATGAAGGACCCCAGAGAGAGAGATGGGGTATTGGAAATCCAAGGTGCTTCCAAAGATCAAGAAGGTTTTTGATAAGTATTTAAGATTAGTGATGCAAGACACCCACAATAATAAAAAATAAATAAAATATAGCTGGCTGATATATGCACTGACATCACCAAGAAAGGAATGTAGTTTATAAATATAAAGTCCAAGTGAAATTATTCAATGCACTAAATCCAAATTACCATATAAAAAAACCTTAAATAGTATATATGTAACATTATATTTTTGTTCAACTGCTCTACATCCGTAACATAAGATATCATTAAGCATATAATAAATGATTGATAGTGTTTTGCTAATTAAATATCTTCACATCATCACTTTTTGCTGTGCCTTTATCACAAAATTACTGTCTAAAATGGCTAATGCATACAAGTCATATACTTACACACACGGAAACATACATTTTGAAATGGTTAGGTTGTTAGGTTAGCAAAACTGTATAGACTACTAAATGATTAAGAGCTTGACTAGTTGATTGGGGCTATAACATTAGGATATTGACTAGTTTTAAGAGCTTATAAATTTCACCTATCTATCTAGTAGAAAGCTCTATGTATTATTCAGTCACGTCATCATGAAGATGGATAGTGGCAAATCTTTTATGCAGAAAAATAGAAAATTACTATATAACTCTCTTTTGATTGATTTATTAAATCTATGTATTTATACGTAATTAAAAGTGATGAAAGGGCAGTAACATAAACTAGCCCACTACTGTGTAGTTCTTTAGAGCAAAAAGGCTATGTCATCTATGCATACCTCTATCCACAGCCAATGAAGTTGAAAAGAACCTTTTCATGAATCACATTCGGCCTCCAAAATGATGAAAAAAGTGAAATTTTTATTATTCAGTTATAGAAAAATTTTAGGTAACAGTAAACTATTCTCTTCTCTTCTTCGTATGGCTTAGTAGTCTCAAAGTCATAATACAAAGCATAGTGTATTTTATATCTTCATTAATATTATGGAAGAGACACACTGTATAACAGATAGGAGCAAAAGAATAAAGCAACTTTATTTACTTGAGATATGAGATTTCTATATGCTACTCTTGGACACGGGAGAAGGTATACTCTGCTTGTACTTGAAGAAGTTAAGAGGATCAACCTTGGTCTTCATAGATAAGACAGAAACATTGACCACTAACCATATGGTTGTGAACAAGATTTGGGTATGAAAAAAAGAGGTCGGGATCAAAGGTACTGAGAGTGCAAAGAAGTTGAAAACAGAGATACTTGAGGAAGTAATGAGCATCCTTTTGCAGGCTATATGATGTAATATATGCACCAATTTCAATTGTTTTTTATCAGCAGCAGTTCCTTCCAGTTACCGAAATCCTAATTCAATTCCAGCAGTAGTGAAGAGAAAGCGAAGTCAACCAAGAAGACCAGGCAAGAAATTAAAGAATACCTAATATAACTTGAAATCTGTTATTATATATGTGAATTTATGAATTGAAGCATGCAGATCCAGAGGCAGAAGTAATAGCTCTATAACCAAAGTCGCTGATGGCGACGAACCGTTTTGCGTGCGAGATATGCAAGAAAGGGTTCCAGAGGGACCAGAACCTGCAGTTGAACCAGCGAGGGCACAACCTTTGGGGGTTGAACTTTGGGGGAGTTGCGTTTCTGAACTTTGGTCGCGGAAAGTGGATGCGGGTTAATGTGTTTTTAGTGATTAAAATCGACGGTATATTTGTCGATTTTAATTAAAAAAAACAACACATATAGCGTCTATTTTATACATTAAATCTACACTGTTTATTTTATTTTAGAAAGCGATCTAAACCGTTCAAATTTATCGACAGTAACGTTGTCGATATTTTAAATAATAAAATAGATGCCGTATCCGTCGATTTTAAAATGAAAATATTTTCAACCCCAGTTTCGTCGACGGTATGACGATAGTTAAAAGGGATTTAATGCATCATCAAAAAATCGATGACCAGGCTATCGATTTTATTATTTTATTTTTAATTATCTTTTTTTTAAATATCGACAGCGAGCCATCAAAAAATATCGATGGGAGATAGCCGTCGATTTTTTGCGTCGATAAATACGTTTTTTGTTGTAGTGAATATTCCTTAATAATTCACTAAATCAAGATTCTCGTCTGGATTAATATCAAGATATCAATAGAAGTTTAAGTAGAGTTTATTTTAGCCAATATAAATTACTAGAAAATAAAAAACAAGCTTAATGATTATAAAATTATCATATTTTTAATAATATCAATAAATTCCGTCAATTTTAATTTGTATCTTTAGGGTGATTAAAAAAACTAAAAATTTTCCGACTAAAATTTTTTCTTAAAACTATAAGTTGTAAGTTTTTTTTTAAATATTTCATAAAAAAGTTCTAAAATTATCTATTTGAGGGTCAACATTATATATACTACTTGACCGACATTACTACTATAACTGAAAAAATTTAAGAAAAGTTATTTTTAAGTAATAATTTACAATAAAAATGAATCTACAAGAAATGTATGTTTAAGTAATAAATTAAGATTAAAGTATGCCAATTTTTGTTTCTTGGGTAAACGGTTAATACATTTATATTAAAAAACTATAGCAAATGACTCATACTATTCAATACAATTATTAATAATATATTTATTACAAAAAAAATAACTTTAGACATGTATGTTTAAGTTGATTGCAACTTGCGAGATATAAAATGATAATCTTATAAGACTAATAATTTTTATGGATATTTATTAGGATAAAAAATTTTGTAATATGTATTAAGTGGGTTAAAGTAAACCTAAATCAGAATACAAAACTTAATATGAAGCTTAATATTATTCTTTTTCTGGAGCTCCTCTGTCTTTTTAATGAATTTTATGTTTATTTTTATGTTTTGTTTTAATTTCAATTTGATAAAAAATATTTAATTTTAATTCTTAACTTTTAACATGAATGAAAAAATTTAACTTTTTACATAATAGATAATTTAAAAAATACTCATTAAAGAGAGAATACTATCATTTAACATTTTACGTAATAGATAATTTAAATTTAAGTTAAATCATATTTTACAAGTTGTAACATTTTTTTAACAAGTAAAAAAATGAGAAAACGTATATGAGACCTTCTTATGCATTAGATAATTTTAAAAAATAATTATACAGAAGGTTAAAAACATTAAATTACAAAAAATCAATGAATAACTAAATTGACTTTGTTCAGAATCAGATAAAGAGACAGAGTGAAAGGGAATAATATTAACTAAGGATTAATAAGCAACCCAGAATGATAAAGTCAAAAATTTGCTTTCTCTCATTAGGTAGTGTTTTATTTCAAAGATCTATTTTTTACGAAGAGTATTCAAATGACAAACAAAATAGAAAGAATATTTTTATTAGATTGTAAAAGTTAATGTCATTCTTAACGTATATTCACATTATTTCAAAGTATGCAAAATGAATATAATAAACTATAATTTAATTAATGTGCACAATAAAACAAACTTGAAACTTTTATAGTAGCAATCAAATGTTGCAAGAGAACCTTCTGTCCTAAGTTGCCATATTAAATTGCATCTTAAATTTATAAAGTTAAAGTTTATTTGTTATCCTTAAAATTCTGTTTAAAGTTTTAAAAATACCGTTAAGTTTTATATTGTTCTAATTTTGTCCCAAAAATTTTCTATTTGAATCAAATATATCCTGATCGTTATTTATGAAAGTAGATCAGAGGGATATTTTATGCAAGAACAATAATCAACATAAGCAAATCAGATATAATTGTCATATATTATGAAAGCATTGATCCTAAACTATCTGAAATTTATCTGTCAGAGAGATATTTTATGCAAGTCGTAAACTTTAAGGACAAAATTAAAACAAAATAAAACTTATGGTTATTTTGTTCATTTTTTACCAATTTTAGGAAAGATATTTATGGGGATTATATTAAGCGGTTCACTGAAAATGAAGTTGGACATAACTGCATAGTTAATAACTAAGATATTATTTTATAGTTTATTGTCTTATAAGCTGAACATGTTAATATATTTATACTCTAATTCGAGTTTATGCCTTCATATTATTTTGCACATTAGCTTTCTTTCTATTTTTAATGGAACTGCATAAGTATAACGATATTTTAACAAAATAAGGGCCTTTGAACATTGATAAATATTTTTGTTAGTTGTATTTAGTTTTCATTAGCTATTAAAATCTTATATAAATAGTTGTGGAATAAATACATCCCATATTCAGAATTCCATACGAGGTTAATTGGGAAATATTTTACGAGGTAGTATGAAATTATTAGCTAATAGAAAAAATTAGAGTGCAAACACTTACTTTGTTTATATTCAACAATAAGATATGACATGTAATTAATTAAGGTTAACCAAATTTATTTTGTGTACATTTTTTGAGATATAGAAAGTATAACATCAGAAACCACATCTATAATAAAATCTATGTACTTTCTTCACTAATTAATAAGGGTCTTTATCGTTAAATTAGATTGTATATTATTTCCAACCCTAAATGATTATTTTAACTCATGTATAGACAATACATGAATATAGGAATATGTATGTTTTTAAATGGGTAGATGAGAAATATGTGCTTCCCGACATAAGGAATAACTTTATTTTTAAGGGAAGAATGATAAAAACAAAAACAAAAAACGATAGATAAAATAAACGGTTTATGTCAACATTAATGGAAAATCTAGGGAGAGATTACCTCGTTTAAAGATATACCATTGCTACATAGGCTCTGCATTCTATTAATTGCATTTATGGCGTTCATTTGTTAATGTCAATATAAACCTTCACTTAACTTTATTAGCTTTAAAATCTTTGCAATGATCCCCATCAATCAATCAGAATTTGGATATCCATTTATAGATCATGTAAAATATACTCAGATAAACAATTTCATTCGATGGTAACCCTTTGAAGCAAAATGTTGATAAGCCGTCATTATTGAATCTAAAACTAGACTTACACATTTAATTGACTAGAAAGAAATGACTGATCTTAAAGGACGGTACCAACAAATGTGAAGTATGTGCTATATGAAGCCTGATATATTAACCATCATTATTTAGTTTCGAGAAATTACCATTTTATCAAAAAATGATTACGCAAAATTTGTGTCCTCACAAGCATGAAATAGTTAACTTAATTTTCCTTATTTCATACCTTAATAGTGAAAAACTTTGCTATAAAATGGCCTAAAATGAGCTATCATTTCATACTAAAAAACTAAACAACTAACTAACACTTATAACTATGAATAGACTCTTTCCTTTCATTGTCTTTGCTTTGCTTCTCAGTTTCAAAAATGAGTGACATTCCCCCTAAGAGAGTCATCCTGCGAGACCTTTTTAACGAGATCATACTTAGGATATTTTATCGTTCTGATACAAGAACGCTTTTAAGTGTTCGATCAACATGCCGCTATTGGAGAAACAAACTTAACTCCTATGAGTTCATAACATAAATAGGAACAAGATGGAAAAGCACTGGTTGCTCTGTCTTTGCACATTTCGGATTCTCATCTAGGTGGGCTACTCCCCTAGATTGGATGATGAAAATTAATGCATGGAGTGGTCCAACCTCTGCATTCCAATTTCCATTTCTATTAATACAAGAGGGATGATTTCACATTATTGGTGTTCAGAATGGTATATTTTGTATACGTTATTGTTCTATGGAAAAAAGAACCTTTATACTTGCTTGGAACCTAACAACTAGAAAGTCCAGCATCATGAATGATCCTGGAAAACATTATTGTGATGATTGTGTTTTTTTTCTCATTTGTTTATTATCCCAGGTCCGTTAATTATGCCATTGTCCACTTATTCAAGGAAAAGTTATAAAGTCCTGCATAGACATTAATAATGTCTACAAATTTAGTCAGGGATTGGAATGTGTCACTCACATGTCCACCCTACATTGATAGATTGGATCTTGATTACGTTTCCCTTGATGGTGTTATTTATTGGGTAAGTTGCTTACTTTATTAGGAGGATGTTGACCCTCCATGTATTGTATCATTCTATGTAGTAATATTTACTTTCCATAAATTTTTCCTTCTAACTGAAGCCCATGCCCATTTCTATAATCTGCTGATCCGAAATGATAAGCTTTAGCTACAAATAATCATGATGATCAGTCATATAGCTCTACCATTTGGCAAGCTGATGCAAAAATACCAGTAAAACTACACAGACAAACAAAGCAAAAACAAGTAGAATACAGATACGACATGTAGCAAATATAGCAGGTAAGCATAATAATCACATAGGCAAGCCCAATTAACACACAATCAAACAAAGCACACATATGCATATAATGTATGTCTATCCTACTGGCCGTGAGCTCACGTGTCGGTTATCTTGCCAGAACCCGACACACCCGGTAACTAATCCGAATACTGTCTCTCTGACATGCCTCCACATTCTTGGGATATAGTGCCTGTCACACTCATGGGATATAGTGCCCGTCGCATTTTCTGGGATAAAGTGTTCCCACACTCTTGGGATATATCACCCACCATGCTCTCGGGATATAGTGCCCGTCACACTCATAGGGTATAGTGCCCGACACACTTCTCAAGGTAAGGTGCTCCCACACTTTTGGGATATAGCGCCCACCATGCTCTCGGGATATAGTGTCCCTCACACTCGTGGGATATAATACCCGACACACCTTACAACAGAGAAAAACTCAACATACTCATCATCATCAACCATCCCAATCAAAGTTCAGTTATCATATTCATTCATAATCATTTCATAATCATTCATTATAGCCATGGCATCACATATACGTCATATCTCCTCACTTTTCGTACATAATTCATCACTTTTCAATCTTTCTTCACCCACAAGCTACTGTCCCTTCCTAGCTTTACCTTATCACTAGGCATACCACTAAGGTCTAAGGGCTAAAAGAGTAAAAATAGAAGTTTAAAGGTTCAAAATTAGGTTTTAAAACACAAAATTTACTTTGCTAGAGATAGGGGTATCACGTATGCATGAACCTTGCTAGCATACGTAGGGGCTCATTTTACCCTGCTCGCGTACGCATCCCCTTGCTCGCATACGCGAGATACCAAACCCAAAAAGGATGGTCGCGTCACGTGCAAGTGGTCGCGTATGCAACCCCTCAAAATCACTGCTCGCGTACACATGTACCTTGCCCGCGTACGTGAGATGCCAAACCCGAAAAGGTTGGTCATGCTGTGTATAGGTGGTCACTTACGCATGCTCTGCATAATGGGTAAAAATGCTAAGTGCTGCAGAATTTCAGTTTTGCACACCGAACTTCCGACGCACATAACTTTCTCGTTTTAAAACATTTTTCATCCGTTCTTTGAACAGTGCAAACTTCACGAACCCAACTTTAATATGAAATAAGTTTGTAAAATATTGGGGGTTCGAAAGTTGAGTTATGACTCGTTGAAGTTCGGCTAAAATTCAATTTTTCACAAAGATCCTCAAACCTCTATTTTACCAAAATCATAACTCATTCCAAACTTACACACAATATCAAGACACCCAATCAAACCTTATCACTCCACATTCAAAATATAATGCCTTTATATACACATCTATCAAGCTCAACTTCAATAATCAACAAAACTTCATATTTAAGGATTTCACAATCAACACAACCTCATATTCCAATATTAATATATTATCATCATTCGTTCAATTCATCATCTCATCAACTATCCACTACATTCATATCATTAGCCAACACCCAATTACCCATAATCAAACTCAACACACATTGCATTAACCAAAATCACTAAACATGCATCAAACATACAGTTCAACTTATCCTATGTCGTCTAGCTTAAGTTTTCACGACACCGTACAAATTATATACGAGAAACCAAAATCATACCTTGGCTGATTTCTTTGTATAGCCCAAAGGCAACCCAACCAAGCAAGTTCACAAGCTCCACCACCAAAATTCAGTATCCAAAGTTTCCAATCAAGCTTTCATCTCCTCAATTTTCTCCACAACACATATATACATCACATATTTCATATCATTGCATCCATACATATATACTTAATACCCAAAATACAATTAACTAAGGAATTTACTAGGTTTGAAGATTCTTACCTTGTATGTGCTTCAATTAAACAAAAATCCACTAATTTCTCAAGTTAATTTTATCCTAAAGCATCAAATTAACAAAAAATCTCAACACCCCAAAACTATAAAATTTCGAATTGGAGAAGCAAAAATAGAACTTGGGAATGAGGCTTTCTTGCCTAATTTCTTATTGGGCTTCGTAGAGCTCAACGATGCGGTCGCGTGGCCACAAACGATGCGGCGATCGGAGCTCCGAATCAAAAGTTATTTGGATTTGAATATCTAAGTGAAGGTTTGAAGTTTGGAATGTGTTCTTCCCCGATTTCCCAAGTGCAGCATGTGTTCTTCATCCAAAGGGAAAAGTGGCTGAAGCCATGCCCCTTTATTAAGTGTTTAGGTTGGCCTTGGCCTAATACGGGCTCGATTCGGTCCGTTTGGCCCAATTTTGAGCCGAATTCTTTAAAATTAGTATCAAAATTCTCGTTTTAATTAGCTCTATCTCATTAAACTATCAAATTTATATTTCTGATTTCTTTAAATAACAATTAATTTATGGATTAATTATTTAATAATTTTGTGAATTTTACACTCGCAGTCTCTCCTCTATCGCAATGCCTCCATTAGCGCTCCCTCTTCTAGCGCCCCCACCATTGCTGCTCCTTTGGTGGTGACTCTCTGGCAAGGCCTCCCTCGGTGTTTACTATCTCTCGCAAACCCTCCGTCAATGCTCACTCCACTAGCGCTTCCTCTGTCTGTGCTCCAACAATGTAAACTCTAACTCTTATTCGGCGATGATTCTCTCTGGCATGGCCTCTTTCCTTGGGCTCACTCTCTCTTGCAAATGCTCCGTCGACGCTCCCTCTGCCGCTGCTCTCTCCGTCAGTGTCCCTTCCCTCTCTTGTAAATGATGTATATATATTATAGTATATTATCCTGTTTGTGTATGTATCTATTTATCTTTTTAGTTTGCATAATCTCGCGTTTCTTTTTATTCGTGATTTTCTTTAAAATTTTTTTTTCATAAAAATCGAATTTCGTTGATCCGATTATAAGCTTGATATTATTACTAACATTATTAGTATAATTTCAAGTTAGTAACACTCGATATTTTGATATGAGCATGCCATACTGAAAATTGGATCATTACATACAAAACCCTAATACTTTGCATTCACGCCATGAGGATAATAATTTAGGGCCGTCAAAATAATGAAATTCATCAGATAAGTTTATTTAACCATTTTCAATAGACATATATTTTGTTCTAAAAATCAATATGTAAATATAATAATAAGCTTGATTCGATTAACCAATTGAACGAAATAGGTTGGTCTGTAAAATATATACTTTATATATATATAATTGTTTGTTCGTTTAAGCCAGAATTTAAACAACTTAATCCGTATTAGAAATTAGCATTTTTTAGATAGATTTTAAGACGAAATTGAGATAAATTTTAAATAAATTAAAAATAAAATTTTTATTTTGGACCAATTTTTTTTTTCCTAAAAATCTTTATTGTTAAATTACTTTTGGTCTAAAATTCTATTCGAAACTTCTTTTAGAAGATTTTGTCACTACTAGAATTTAGACATTTACTAACACTTTTTATGTAACATTTTTTAAAATATTAGTTATACTAATAAAATTATATTTTTAGTAAAATTTGTAAAATAAATGTTAGAAAATATCATTTTTATTTTTTTTAAAAAGTAAAAATATACAAACGTTACCAAATTTCATTTTCCCCCCATTTCATAAAACCTAGAATCTTAAAGCGGGGTTCTATTCATTTTCTCTTAATTTCACGCGTCTGAATCACTCCCACTCTCGGAGCTGTGAAACCACCTCTCGCTCCTCCTCTTCGATCTCTCGCTCCGCCTCTTCGACCTCTCGTTCCGCCTCTTTGATCTCACGGTTCGCAAATTGAAACCACAATCCAGTATTCTCACTCTCATTCCAGCTTGCGTTGTCTCGCCTCTGGTTCATTCTCTTGCGTCGTCGTCTTCTCGCTTGCACCGCTATCTTCTCATCGGTTTCATCGTCTGCTCGTCCCACGGCCTAGTAAGTTCCAGTTCTCTTGTTTAGTTAGTTTCTTGTTCCTTCAATCCTCTTTAATCTTTACATAATAATTAATTTGATGTATAATTATTAGTTGATTTAAGTTTTTAATTGGTTATTTAGTAGTTAGATTTTGAATTTAGGTTTTCATTTACCGATCTTGAAACATGTTTATTTGCTTATTAAGTTGTTAAAAATCATACATTATTAGGTTT
Organism: Arachis duranensis; assembly: GCF_000817695.3. Taxonomy (NCBI): domain Eukaryota; kingdom Viridiplantae; phylum Streptophyta; class Magnoliopsida; order Fabales; family Fabaceae; genus Arachis; species Arachis duranensis. The sequence continues at coordinate 12,039,702 of NC_029773.3, read as the reverse complement.
TCATATCCTCTGTTTTGTAGTTGCTTTTTCTTACTAAGCTGGATTCTAATTTTTAATTTCTGTTTTGTTTGATATTGCCAATTGGAAAAACTCATATATTGATTCTAGATGAAATTATTGTATAGAGTAGTAATTAATTTGATACAAAATAAGACGATTTAAAAAAGATGTTATGATAATAATTCTAGTTCAAATGAAATCAGACATGGTGGACTTGCTGTCAAATAGTGATAAGGTATGATCTCCTACTATTTCTCTAATTTATTTCTATTTTTCCCCTTGAAAAATAGCAGATTAGGTATTTTCTTTACTGAAATGTGGAAGAAAGAAAATATATCTTTTTGTTATGTTTTTCCATTCTAACAAATGTCCTTCTATTCTTGTTTGAGATCAATTAATTATTCTTCTTTAAAGCTGCTTCTGTTGTTATTCAAATCCTTTTGAATTTATTATTTGTATTTACACACTTTTTCTGACATGCTACCACGATGAGTTCTATTTTCTTTTTATTTCAGTAGACTCTAGTTATGTTTTCTCCTCTTTTACCTCTTTAGTTTTGTTTGAATATTTTGACAAATAGAATTGGAATCTGTGTAATCCCAAATCTTCAATTTTATTGCTCCTGGCATAGAAGGACTCGTATATAGTTCTTTATTACACAGCCTATTCTATCTGGATGCTCTGTTGGAGGATTGGCTGCTATATTGAAATGCGTGCCAGATGCCGGCTATTTTATCCATATGTATGACTCCTTACTTAGTTTTGCTCTGCTTTTTCATACTTGATACTTGCTTAAATATGTTGTGTAACAGACCAGATGTCTCCGGAACAAAGCACATTGAAAATTTTTACAAAGGAGTTGTTGAAACTCATGTACTCTACTCTAGTCTTGGCCTCCTTTAAGTTTTAAATTTATTTTTCTACTTTTCACCATAATGAGTAACATAACTCGTCTCCGTTGTTATAGGGATCAACAAAGTATTTGTCCAAGTCCTGCACTTCAAAATATGGTGCTGGCCTGGTAAGTCTATGATTGATTTATGTAACTGTGCAAGCAAGAAGCACATTATTAGTGTAAAGCACATGGTCTCTTTAAAGCACTAGACCTATTTATCATCCACACATTATTAGTGCAAAGCACATGGTCTCTTCAAATCACTAGACCTATATGCATTATCTAGCATTCTTTGCCATGCATTACCAGCAATATTACTCTCAAAACTTTGAGTCAGTTCTTGGCTATTGGTAAGGTAAAACTTGAAAATACCATCTTTGAAATCTGATGTAAGTTTAATGTCAAATCCTGAACTTGACACTCTCCTAATAGATGGGCAATCAAATGCCACAAAGTGTTCTAAAAATGGTGGAAGGCCTGCGATATTTTCAAGCTTCTTGCAATCACTTAAATCCAGTGATTTCAAGCTTGAAAGATGAGCAATACTCTCAGGAAGGTTCACAATGCTGCTTTCGTGCAGCGACAATTCCCTTAATGATGACAAGTTTCCAATGTCACTAGGAAGTTCTGAGAGTTTCTCACAGCCAAAAAAATCAAGCTTGGAGAGAAAGTTTAGATTACCAATGTTGTTTGGAAGAAACTCAAGATCTTTGCACAAGTTGAGCTGTAAGGTTTGAAGCCCAACCAAATAAGCCAAGGATGAGGGTATTTTTTTAATTGCTGTTTTTTCCAAGTTCATGTGAGCAAAAGATTCTGAAGGTTCTATGATCTCTGGTAAAGTCTTTAGCATTGAGCAGCCATGCAAATCAAGTTGTCAACTTCAGGTTAAAAATGCTGCTAGGAAGTGATTCAAGTGCTTCACAGTAGGTAAGATCAAGAATGCAGAGTTTGCTGAGACGTCCAATTAAAGATGGAATGAACACAAGGCTTCTGCAACCATACAAGCTCAACTCCTCAAGACCTACCAAATTTTGCATTGTTGAAGGTAATTCTTGTACTCCTGATTCATTTAAGATGAGCACCATTAAATTTTTCATATCCTCTTCTATCTCAGGGAGCTTCTCGGGATTTGAGCAGCCACGAAGATATAATTTTCTTAGCTATTTCAGCTTAAAAAGGTTAATTGGAAAGGATGTGAGTGATTCACAGTAAGAGAGATCTAACCAACAAAGCTCTGAGAGACTTGAAAATAATGATGAAGGTGAACCTTCTCTTAACACTTTCAAGTTTAGTAAGTGTATATTATCCATTGGTTCATCATCTAAATTAGCAGCAGCACCCCATTGGGGTCAAAAGTGTTAGAAAATTTTTATAATTGTCATTTCACTACTAGTTTGTCTTAGTTACCTTTCTTGTAGTTTTCTATCTCCTTCTTTATTGTCATTGATCAAAGAAACAAACATAGGAGTTTATTTGCTAGTATATATATTTGGAAGCTAGACATGTGTGACTGTTTGAGTAATAAGAAAGGTTCCATTTCCCTTTCTTGCATCATTCTGACAACAATGATTTGTACTGTTTATGATACCCCAGCTGCCACTAGTCCATAGATGATGGGGAATCCCTTGTGCACATTATTTTTATATTTATTTTGGTTTAGCTCCATTCCTTCACTTGATTTTTGCTCCTGCTTAGTCAACCAATAATATAAGCTTTTACTATGGCCTTGGGGTAACTCACCGATTTGAAGCCAACCAATAAAGTGTTACATTCATTTGAGTTGGCTATCGTTCTTTGTACCTCTCTTAATTCCTTTTTATTTTTATGGTCTTGCAGAAATTTGTTCTGCAGAAATTGGTGGTATTTCCTCTCAAACTTCAGAATTTGTGGCTTTTGAATAATTATATGGGAAACTGTTTGGATAAGGTAAGAATATTAGGATAAATCAATGAGATTCTTCATTGCTATGCTGATTAAAAGTTGAAAAGTCTGAAACTTTTCTCCTATTTTCTGTGATGAATTGTTGAAACTTTCCTCTCCTGATTTCTTGTTGTAGCTTGTAGATAGCTATCAGTTAGGTCAGGAAGATCATGTTAATAACCAATTTTATTTTTTACTTTTATTTTACCAGAGGTGAATGGTTGGAAAGTGAAAACTTTACTTGGGATTCCAGACCACCTGCAGAGGTGATTCCATGATTATTTTTCTTAAGGTTTTATTTCTGCCCACTATATGAGTTCTTATTGCTTTTTTGTTTGATGTGCATCAGATGAACTTGGTTGACTGGTTTAAGGGAATGGTAATAAGTCGTCGTAGCGATGAGCTAGTCAAGCAGATAAATACATTTTTCTAGGATTAGTACAAGGATTAAGTTTTTTATGTACATAGTATCACTTTTTCTTTTCTTTTTTATATGGAATGTTTATAGAGTTTAAGTGCTATAAGTATTTTTTTTTTCCATTTTATTTGCATCATGAAGCAAATTTGTACAATGATTATTGATTAATAAAAGAGGTTATAAAAATTTCATTTTATGAATTTGTGAATTTAATGAAATATTTTATGTTATAGTAATTAATTTTAGTATAGTTATATTATGTATAATATAAAATAAAAAATAGTATAATATAACTAAAAAAATATTACTAAAGATCTTTTGTAATATTTTTTAAGTGTTACAAAAAATATCTATGGTAACATTTTTTGAAGCGTTACAAAAAATATCTATGGTAATATTTTTCTAAGTGTTACATAAAATATCTCTTGTAATATTTTTTAAGTGTTATAAAAAATATCTATGGTAACATTTTTCTAAGTGTTACAAAATATATCTATTGTAATATTTTTTTAAGTGTTACTAAGAAAATTCTGTTGTAACATTTCTCATAATATCACTATTGAAGATCTATTGTAACAGTTTTATTAAATGTTATTAAATCTTTAGAAAAATGTTAGTAAAACTCTTTAGTAACATAGGGTATATTTAACATTTGTTAAAATGTTACTAATATACATAGCTAACATTTTAATATAATTTGGTAATATTTTTTAAATGTTAGTAAAAGTCAATTATGTAGTAATGTGTGATAGAATTTGAATAGATATTTATCTTCTAAATTTCTATTTATTATAATGTATTTTAGATAAATTTTAGATAAATTAATTAATATATAAATAATGAATTTCAAACAAATTTTAAATAAAAAATACTTTAATTCAGGCAAATTTCAAACAGATTTAATCTATTATTATTTATTTTTTTGCACAAATTTCAAACAATTTAAATAATTCTTTCGATTAAATTTCAGATAGATTCAATTAACAATAATTTACATATTTCAAATGAATCTCGTACAAAATAAAAAATTTGTTCTCACAAATTTCCTATAGATCTAATTATTATTCAAACAATTTTTGGACAACAAATTGCTATTTAAAGCTTTATATGAACGGTATCTTCAATATATATAAATATTTTGTAAAATAATAATTTTAATAAAGGCTTTATATAAACGTTATGTTCAATATTTAAAGCAATTATAATATGTAATCAAATTCTTCCTTCACGTCATTAAAGTGATATATAAATATATAATAAAATCATAAAAAAGTTATTTAAATAATTCAAGAAAAATACCCATTCAAGTACATTTGAAAAATGTAGCTAAAAAATAAAAAAAAATGTTTTAGACAAAGGCTACGCTCTATAACAAAAAAAAAATACTCATATTCATAAATCTAATCATCAAACTAAAACAATGAAAAAAACTATTAACTTAAAATAAAAAAAACTTTTAAAAAAATCACTAATAATGAATAAACTAAAACTTATTAACTAGTTCACTTAAAGATTCCTTATTAACTAGTTCACTTAAAGATTCCTTAATCTAAATAATAAGAAAAAAATATACTTCAGACATCAATCACCAATGTTATTATCATCATCATTAAAGTATATTCCAAGCTCATCTTTCACAGGAAAAGCAGATAATGCCAAAGGTAGTGGGAGATTCAATTATTTATATAAAGCAAAAAGTATCTTTACAGTCGAACCAATTTTTTTCTGTTAACTTTTAATTGATGTCATCGATCTTTTAACTTGCATTCAGCACCATCCAACTTAACATTTTGCTCTTTATTGATCATTTCTTACTCCTTTATTTTTTCTTTCCACATGTGAAGTTCTTGTTTAATATTTAGGTCGTCTTTATTTGGAGGTCTTTGAGCAAGTTTTGGAATCCAACTTTGAAGAGAGATGTAAACAAAAAAAAACTAAACAAAAAAACTACCCGTATTTAAAGCTTAGTTTGTAACGGCCTAGTTTTCGTTGAAACAAAACTTTTTCCTGAAAAAATATAATTTTTTCCAACGTTCAATGAAATAGGTGCCTCTACTGCACAAGCAAGCACCTCGCCACTTTAGCAGCGCGCAGCGAAAAAATGAGTTTTCGGGCCACTTCGGTTGAAAATTTTTAAAATTTGAGAATCACAGTTAAGCTCGCCTTGACAAGCTGAACCCGTATCTCGAGAGAAAAAATTATTTTCATTATTTTATCCGCTTTAGTTAAACCTGAGATAAGTTTAAAAATCTACCGGCACAGAATAATGCCGACACTCTCTGATGAACTTATGTATGCTAATGAATCATCATAAACCTTTTATATCCGAAATAATCATGTTATTACTATCATTTATATTAGTATTTCATATATTTACTCTAGTAGTGTAATTACATGTGATCTAATATATCTAGCTTTAATAATTATCTCCCTAATGATATTTTATTATTAAAATTTTGATGAATCATACTGTTATGGACCCGGCCCACGGATCCCACACCCAGAACGGTTCGTGAACCCGACTACCCGGGACCGACTCGCAGGTCTTTCTAAAAGGTCTGGAACCGGCCTGCTAGAACTTCTAACCAACAATCAAATTTAAATACCTCACTTATCTTAACCAAATAAGATAAGATAAAGATAATCACCATCACCTATAAATAGAGGACCCAGGTCTCTCCAGGTATTCATTTTTATTCTACACACGTCTTACTCCTCTTAAATCCATTCTGACTTGAGCGTCGGAGTGTCTTTGCAGGACCCACCCCCATCACTCCAGTCAGGCAATCTGGCCTCCGTCTCGACCCGCAAGTTCCCGATCCACCTCTCAACCCGTACAGAAGACATCATGTACATTGGCGCCGTCTGTGGGGACTTGCAACCTTGGGACAAGATGCCGGATGAACTCGAAGAACGATTCCCGAGCCACCACGACAACTCCCGAACAAGGAACCCGACTCCCGAACACCAAGAAACTACGCCCCATGGAAGGATAACAAGCGCTATTCGCCAGACCACTCCAATAAACGACAAAGAAAATGGCCCCATCATCGTCGGAGCACGACACCCCAAAAACCTGGGAGAGAAAGCAGCTCAGATAATCCAAGACATCTGCCTCCGAGTACAAGAATTTGAGGGCCGAGTTGCAACCAAGGAAAAGTACAACACCGAAAACGAAAGCCACGCAACCTACAGATCCAGATCTTGCCACGAAACCAGGCACGGCAGGTCCCCAAAACGGTGACATGCCAAGAGGTACAATCGCAGCATCTCCCGTGACCACGAACACGACAGGACACCAGAACGACGACACGACAAGAGGTACGATCACAGCGTCTCATGCGACCCAGCTCATCAACATGACACGGACAATGACCGACGACACCGAGAGGCCAAACGCACAAGAAGCGACCATGTGATCATGGGAGCTACTCCCTTTACTGAAAGAATCCTAAAAGCAAAACTCCCTAAAAGCTTTAACAAACCCACGAACATGAAGTACGATGGAACCAAAGACCCCCAGGAACACCTAACGGCCTTTGAGGCCAGGATGAATTTAGAAGGCGCCGCTGACGCGGTCCGGTGTAGTGCCTTCCCAGTAACCCTAGGTGGACCTGCGATTAAATGGTTCAACGTCCTCCCCAACGGATCCATAACCGATTTCTACGATATGTCACGGAAATTTATGGCCCAATTCACCACCAGAATCACCAAAGCCAAACACCCCATCAGCTTGTTGGGAGTCACCCAAAGACAGGAGGAATACACGAGAAAGTACCTTGATCGATTCAACGATGAGTGTTTGACAGTCGACGGACTCACGGACTCAGTCGCAAGCCTCTGCCTAACGAACGGACTCATGAACGAGGACTTCCGAAAACACCTCACTACCAAACTGGTATGAACTATGCACGAGATCCAAAGCGTCACAAAGGAGTACATAAACGATGAAGAGAGTGAGCCAAGTTGTGGTCACCAATAAGCGGCAGCACGGCAGCACACAACATGATAGCACGAAACCTCGACATAACCCCCCACCAAGAGAAAATCAGAGGGAACACCCCAAACCAGCAAACATAAACCAACCCCCCCAGAGTCAGAAAATTCTCCAACTACGCACCCCTGATAGCCCCGATCACCAAGATATACCACCAGATAGCAGATCGAGGCATCCTTCTGAAGGCCCGACAGCTATAGGAAAGAACAGGTGGCAACAAGGCCCTATACTGCGACTACCACCGAGGATACAGACATAGGACACAAGATTTCTTTGACTTAAAAGACACCCTTGAGCAAGCTATACAAGACGACAAACTCCCCGAGTTCACCAAAATCATCAGGGAACCAAGACGCACAGAAAAAAAAGATCGCCAGAAAGAGAAGGACGTAACCCCAGGACACAGAGACAAGGCCTTAGGGAAAACCGTGAAACAGATTCGACCATTATTGTGAATGTCATCACGGGAAAAGATATTCCGGGAAAATCAAAATCAGCACTAAAGAAGGACCTCAAAATCCTGGCAGTCAAACACCAAAACCCAACCACCACCACCAATAGAGCAATAACATTCTCCCCCGAGGATTGCCAGCACAGTACCTCAGCAGAAGATGCCCCCTTCGTCATATTGGCAAAGATTGGAACCAGGCTAGTCAGGAGAATACTGGTGGACACAGGAGCAGACTCCAACATCCTCTTCAGAGGAGCCTTCGACAAACTCGGACTCCGCAATGACAACCTCCATGCACACCGCAACGGAGTAACCGGACTCGGGGATAACTTCCTCAAGCCGGATGGTTCCATCACCCTTCCCCTTACCATAGGGATGGAAAACCAAAGAAAGACAATCCTGTATGAGTTTGTGGTCCTCAAAGACTCCACCGCTTACAACATCATCCTTAGAAGGAAAACAATAAACGATCTCTCCACCGTCATCTTTACCAAATACCTTCTAATGAAGTTTATGGCAGAAGATGGCTCCGTCGAAACCATCCATGGGGATCGGGAAACCGTGGTAGAATGTGACAACACCAGCCTAGCCCTACTGAAGAGATCACAGGACACGGCCGGGATATTCTTAGCCGACCTGGATGCACAACAAGACCGGCAACCCAGACTGGAACCAGAAGGAGACATGGAGAAGCTACAAATAGGGCAAACCAAGGAAGAATACACCTTCATCAACCGGAATCTCCCTTATGACCTCAAGGAAGATCTCTCGCGCCTCCTAAAATAGAACAAAGATTTGTTCGCATTCATGCCTGCCGACATGCCAGGAATAGATCCCGACCTAATGTCCCACCAACTAGCCGTAGATCCTAAGGCTAAGCCTGTAACACAAAAGAGACGAAAAATGTCCCCCGACTGAGTCGCCGAGGTCAAAAAACAAGTCAAAACCCTCCTTGAAGCAGGCTTTATTAGGGAACTACCCTATGCGACCTGGCTGGCTAACGCCGTGCTAGTCAAAAAAGCTAATGGAAAATGGCGGATGTGAGTCGACTACACGGACTTAAACAAAGCCTGTCCAAAAGATGCCTTCCCCTACCAAATATTGACAGGCTGGTAGACACCGCGTCCGGCCACCAATACCTCAGTTACATGGATGCATACTCCGAGTACAACTAGATACCCATGCACCGACACAACAAGGAGAAAACGGCCTTCATCACCCCCGACGACACGTACTGCTACACAGTCATGCCCTTCGGCCTGAAGAACGCCAGAGCCACCTACCAAAGGCTCGTCAACAAGATATTCCAAAATCTGTCTGGGACCAAGCTGAAAGTCTACATAGATGACATGCTTGCGAAGACCGAATCCGGCGAGCAACTCATCGGCGACCTTGAGCTTGTAATGAACACCTTAAGGAAACACTGAATGCGCCTTAACCCAACCAAATGTGCCTTCGGAACGGAAGCAGGAAAGTTCCTCGGTTTCATGATCACATAACGTGGGGTAGAGGCAAACCCCAAGAAATGTAGAGCCATCCTCGAAATGGCAAGCCCAAAAAATCTCAAAGACATCCAGAAACTTACCGGCCGACTAACCGCACTATCTCGTTTTCTCGGCGCGTCGGCCCAAAAGGCGATCCCTTTCTTCAAACTTATGAAGAAAGGAACCCCCTTCAAATGGGAAGCGGAATGCGAAGAGGCATTCCAACATTTCAAGAAAGTCCTAGCGGAACCCCCGGTTCTCGCTAAACCCCAAACAAGAGAGACCCTTTACCTGTACCTATCTATAACAGAAGAAGCACTCGTAGCAGCGCTTATCCGAGAAGACGAGAATAAGGCCCAGCGACCCATCAACTTTATAAGCAAAGTCTTACAAGACACAGAATCGTGCTACTCACGCCTCGAGAAACTTGCCTTCGCACTCCTCACGGCATCCCGTCGTCTCCGACAATATTTCCAGGCCCAGCCCATTATGGTCCGAACTGACCAAGCGGTCAAGCAGGTCCTGGAAAAGCCCAACCTAGCAGGGAGGATGCTAGTATGGTCCATCGAACTGTCCCAATTCCAAATAAAGTTCGAACCTCAGAATGCAATCAAAGCACAGGCCATGGCAGACTTTATCACCGAGATGACGCCAGAAAATCCCACCCTCGAAACTTGGAAACTACATGTAGACGACTTATCTAACACCACCTCCGGTGGAGCCGGGATAATACTCGAAAGCGAAAACGGGATCATAATTGAACAATCTGCTCGATACGAATTCCTGGTCTCCAATAACCAAGCAGAGTATGAAGCTCTCTTGGCCAACTTAATTCTAGCCAAGGAAGTTGGGGCAAAAATCTTGGAGGTATGCAGCGGCTCACAGGTAGTCAGCTCCCAAGTTAACGGAGACTACCAAACACGAGACCCCCTGCTCCAATAGTACCTCACCAAAGTAAACAAGTTAAAGAAAGAATTCGACCGTGTAAGCATACAACACGTCCCCAGATAACGAAATGCGAGAGCAGACCTACTCTCAAAACTGGCCAGCACCAAGCGAGGGCAAGGCAATAGGTCGTTAATTCAGGAAGTCTTTCAAACGCCGTCCGTCTCAACCACGACCGACACTGTTCTACTGGTCTATGACGCAGGATCATGGACCTCCCCTATCCTACAATACCTCCTCGACGGAGTGTTACCCGAAGACCCCAAAGAAGCAAAATGGGTAAAACAGGAAGCCGCCAACTACACCATCGTGTTGGGACAACTTTATAAACAAGAATTCTTGCAACCCCTACTCAAGTACGTCGAGCCCGGGGACATGAAGTACATACTCTGCGAAATCCATGAAGGCTACTGCGGCCATCACATCAAGGACAAAACCCTAGCCCAAAAGGTTGTTCGGGCTGGATTCTTTTGGCCATCGGTTATCAAGGACTCCATGCAGCTAGTAAAAAACTGCAGCAAATGCCAAGTACACACCGACTTCCACCAGGCCGCCCCACTCTAGTTCAATGTCATAATGGCAGAACGACCATTCGGAACATGGGGTGTCGACCTTATCGGCCCTAGGAGAACAATCAGAGGCAACGACGAAGAGGCGGAACGGGACCTCACAGAGGAAGTAAAAAGCATAGCCCACATGTGAAAGCTAGTCTTAAAGTAAAGAATCGGCCTAAGCTATAACCGCGGCGTAATCCAACGGGAATTCGTCCCCAATGACCTCGTTCTACGACGAAACGACATCGGCGCCCTGACCCCAGGAGAAGGAAAGCTCACCCCTAACTGGGAAGGCCCATACAGAATCAAGGCAGCAATTGGGAGAAGGAGCATACAAGCTTGAATGACTTAACGGCAACGAGATCCCGAGAACTTGGAACGCTGCCAACTTGCAACGATACTATGTGTAGGCTTATCCCCTACCCCCAAGTTATCTTTTACTTATTCCTTTGTTTTATTTCCTTTTGCTTTATTTCTATTTTCACATAAATGTTATTTCCCAAGGCCCAATAAACGGATATCCACGAAGTAATGATTATAGGACCCGTGACGATCCGTCCATCCCAAACAAATCCGGGAACAAAATAAAGTCAAATAAATGGCTCAAAACCAAACATGCAAAATAACGGCCCAAACGGCCAAAAGAACACAACCAAGTTTAAAGTCGCAATACACAGTCATACGGCCACGGCCAAAACACCAAAAATAAAAACTACAAGTCCTCAAGATCCAATACAACTTAAAAATACAAGGAAAAAACCACTAAAGGTCGACGATCTGGCCATCACGGACAGTCTTGAACGCCCCCATCACAGATACGTCCACGTCCGGCACAAGAACCAAAGCCTGAGCCCTCATCGTCTCCTCAGTCGAAACAATGGCACCCTTCGCATCTGCTAGCAATTCCATCTTTTCCTTCTTCAAGGCAGCAACCTCGGCCTTCAGGGTGTCCACCTCGCCAAGGAGCACGGCAGCCTGAGACTCGGCATCAGAAGCCTACTTTCGTTCCCCACCCAGCTGCGATAAAAGTGAAGTCTCAACCTCGGAAAGATGGAGGATCTCGGCCCCAACTTTCTCAGACGATTTCACTGCCTTTTCTCTCACCACCTCGGCAGCCTTAAGCTGCTCTTTTAGCTTGGCGACCTCGGCTTGTGAGTGATGCAGCTTCTTATCCAACAAGCTGACCTGGGCCATCACGGGCTCAGCTTTCCGGACAATAATAGCATATCGGAGAAGAGAGTGACATACCGATTGGCCTGAAAAGCCACGTCGCAATCATCGGAAAACCCGTCAGTACCGAGCATCAGATGCAGGTCAATGAAAGCCGAAGCATCAAAGCGCTGATCCATCACGGTAGGCATAGCACCCTCCTCCTCCAGGTTCTCACTGCTAATCTCCTCGGGCCTCTTCCGCTTCCGAGAAGCCTCAGCAGCCGAGACTACAATCACCTTCTCCTCTGGCGAATTCACAGGACCTGAGGAAGCCTGAGCACCAACCCTGACCCCAGCCAAGATCACCTCCTGTGAAACAACCCGGGAATCTGCGGCAGGATGAGACGAAGGGGTAGAAGGAGAAGCCGACGATCCCTCCTCCCGATCCATAGCAGCCTTGAGTCTCGCCAACGAGGTCAAACCACCAGCCATCTCAACTGAAAAGGAAAAGAAAAAATATAAGTCCCAAATAAAAAAAAAGAAGAAAAAAAAGAGAAAAAGAAAAAGAAAAAGAAAAAAAGGGGGGAACACACCAATATATGTCCGACAAGCCTCGGGATCCCCCATAACGTCTCGAGGATTCAATGGTCGTTCCCCGAACAAATGCCAAAGGATGCTGGCAATATCCTTATCCTCCGAAGTCAAGCCATCATAGGTAACTTTCGTCAACACCGACGGCCCGGCTCCAAAATTCTAATTAGTCAGAAACCGACATTCACCTTCCATCGTCAACTAGAAAGGATGATGCCCTTGAACAGGGCACACCTTAAAATACTCCCTCTTGAATCCGTGAAAGGAGTCCTCAAATAACCCGAATATACGCCGATGAGGCTAAGCCCTAAACGACATATATCCTTTTTTGTGCTTTCCCTCCTTGGTCGGAAGGGTGCATAAAAAAAGAAAAAGAAAAATAGGAATGGAGACCGGAAGCTCGAGATATTCACACAAGCTCAAAAGAACGTATGGCCGCCCAGCTATTAGGGTAATGCCAACTCAGTAATGCCTGAACGAAGGGCGAAAAGGGAAGCCGCACGCCAAGCCGAGTGAACATCGATTCATAGACCCACCTCCAATAAGGAACAGTCGATGAATCGATGTTCAGGTAGCAAACCCTCTCATCAACATTGGGGAGGGCGAGCTCGTATTGCCGCTCTGCATTGCCGCCCCTACAAACGGCCCCCTGATCACGGAGCCTTTGAAGATCTGCCTCCGTCATCCGCAACGGGACACCCCCAAACATCACTGGTCACCCATGTATAGCGGGAGGGGACACCCCTGGACGGAGGTATTGGAGCACCCACACCCTCATTCCTCCGCTGATGCAAACCTAAAATAGGGAGGAGCACTACCATCAGCCTACCAAAACTACACAAAAACAGAAAGGGCGACCAGAAACCTATTACCCACTATTAACCTATGCAATGGTGCTCAACCCCTCCAAAACATAAAACAACTACCCCTACCTAAACAACGGTACCAAAAAGCAACAGACAACAATACACGGCAAAAATAGGAAAGCAAATATCACAGAATGACAAAGGAAAAAGGAAATCAACCTGGTAATACAAAGCGTAAATTTGGAAATTGCTAAAACAGGGAAGTAGAAGCACAATAGCAGGAAGGCAGAACAAACACCAAAGTGAGAAGTTAGGAAACGAGAGTTGCACAGAAGAAAAACTAAAAAATGAAACGAATGAGAGAAGGAGAATAAAAACCAAAACAATTTCAAATCAACGAAAAGACAAAAATGACCCAAAGAATAAACAGAGCGCGAAGGGTAAAATGGAGAAGCAGCTCAACTGTCCCCTCACAGTAAATGCCCCCTTGGAAAAATAAAACTGATAGCATGCCTCGAGAAATGAAACAAATGCAAGAATGCGGGAAGTTCACATCAAATCAAACGGCACGAACTCCAAAGAAGACGAACCTTAGCCAAAAGACGAAAACCCAGCACCAACATGCCGACCCCACGCGATACACAAAATCCGCCAACTGGGAACTCCACCCCAACAAACCGGTTTTGCCCACCAACGGTCAAAAACCATATCCTCCAGCGACAGAAACCGACCTCGATCGCTCTCTCGCTGCGGGGGCAACTGTTACGGACCCGACCCACGGATCCCACACCCAGAACGATCCGTGAACCCGGGACCGGCCCACAGGTCTTTTTAGAAGGTCCAAAACTGGCCCGCTAGAACTTCTAACCAACAATCAAATTCAAATATCTCCCTTATCTTAACGAAATAAGATAAGATAAAGATAATCACCATCACCTATAAATAGAGGACCCAAGTCCCTCCAGGTATTCATTTTCATTCTACACACGTCTTACTCCTCTTAGATCCATTCTGACTTGAGCATCGGAGTGTCTTTGCAGGTACCACCCACCATCGCTCCAATCAGGCAATCCGGCCTCTGTCTCGACCCGCAAGTTTCTGATCCACCTCTCAACCCGTACAGAAGACATCTTGTACACATACCTTATAACCATACAGCCTCCACCTAAACCAGCCACCTCCGTCTTCTTTTTATTTCTAGTTTCTTCAGGTTTCAAAAGAGAATTCAAGAAAACTTCCATAGCTTCCATAGCTTCCATAGCTTCCAAGTTTGGCCTTTGCACTTCCAAAACTCCAATCAAAATTCTAAACCAATTAAAATGTTTCTCTCATCTTTCTCTTCATTCTCATATTAGTTTTTATAAGGTAAAGTGTGGTATGGTGGTTTTTCTTGTTCATTGAAGTTTTGGCCATGGTTAAATATGGCAAAAACTTGATGTTTTTTATGTTCTTGCTTACGAACTCTTGTCTAGAAGTCTTGAGGAGCAAAAAATATCAATTTCAGCTTGAGAAATGGGAGAAAATCCTTCTTTAAATCATGATGAAGGTTTGGCCTTCTTGAGATTTCTTAAATTAAAAGTTAACTTTGATTCAAAACTAGGCAAGGAAGTGAGCTAGGAAACACTAAAGGAAAATCAATTTTGAGCCTTCAAAACGGATAAGGGTTTGGTTGAGTTAATTGTGTGAAAAGCGTATGTTTGATGTGTGTTTGATGAATTAATGTTTGATGATTGATAACGGGTGATTAAATAATGGTTTGGTGATGTTATTATATTGTTAGCAAGCTTAGAAATTAATTGTCCTTAAAAGTATCATAGCTGCTGGTTTTTTAGCTTCTAAGGAGTTTGATTCTAAGCTTGATTAATATACTTTTTATGCGATTATGTTGGCTGGAGTTTGGAGTTAAAAGATGTTAAGAAGTGGTTACCGAAAAGTTTAAAAATATGTTGAAAATCAAGGAAGAATCCAAGCTAAAACACAAGCAAGGTTTCGGTTTTTACTACGCAAGGGTAGTATGATAATTTAACATAAAATATACAATGGTAATTTAGTAAAAAATGAAGGTTAAAATGGTAATTTAAAGACTAAAGGACAATTTGGAAATTAACCAGAAAATTTAGGGATAAAATAGTCCAACCAATTTTCAGGGGTAAAATGAGAATTTTAAAAATAGATAAGGGTAAAAATATAATTTGGTAAAAGTGTAGAGGTAAAAATATAATTAGATAAAAGTTGAGGAGTCAAAGTGTAATTTAATAAAATTCAAGGATTAAACTATAATTAATAAAAAATTTGGGGTCAAGTTGTACATAAGTACAAGTTAAAGGATATAAAAACAATTAAAGTAAAAGATGAGAACATAATGGTAAATAGCATAAAAGTTTATGGGCATAACGATATTTATAGTAAAAGACATAGAAAGATAATTCAAAACCCAGACCTAGAACCTAGGAGTTCTCTTTATAAAAGACCTAGGGTGAGTAAAGAGAATTGACGAAAGAATAACTAAAATACGGAAAAAGGAATGAAGAAGAGAAAATGAGGTATAAGAAAATAGAAATAGAGAACTAAAAATAGAAAGACTAAAATAGAAAAGAAAACAGAGGAAAGAGAAGTGAGTATTAAAAATAGAGAATTGATGATTAGACAAGGAGAAAGATTTGGGAATGAAAAAAAAAAATTGAATGATTGAATGCTCGTCTGACATGGACGAGGGTTCCATCCTGCTTGCTTAGTGCACGAACTGATTGACGTGTGAATTTGGAGAATACCCATGAATTGTTTGAGTATTGATCTCGGGGATGCCCATTCTCACACCCTACTGGTGTGGAATTTAAAACCCACAAATTAACCAGCAGGTGCATCGGGTCGCACCAAGTAATACCTCAGGTGAGTGAGGGTCGATCTCACGAGGATTGAAGGATCAAGCAACAATAATTGAGTGATTTACTTAGTTAGACAAGCAGATAAGAGTGTTTAGAGAATCAATTGCATCAAACAGTAATTTCAGATTATCAGAAAGCAAGCAATAAATTGATGTAAATAATATGGGAGAAACAGTTAAGGCTTCAGAGTTATCTATTTTTCGGATTTACTTTTCTTACTAACTATTTTAATCATGTAAGATTTAATTCATGGCAAACTATATGTGACTAAACTCTAATTTCTTAGACCTTTTCACTCTCCTCTAAAATTCATCAACCGCCAATTCCTTGGTCACTTAATTCCAATTAGGGGGTGAAGTTCAATTCTAGTTTATATGCCACAGAAATCCTAATTACCCAAATATAAGAGGATTATATGTCACGTATCCTGTTAAGTCCAGATAATTAGAAATTTAGGAGAATATATTTTCAAGTTGTTGTTCAAGTAAAGAGCTTTTCCAAGTTATACAAGAACTCAATTAGAACCAAGGTCATACTTCCGTTCCACCCAGATTCATAAAATAAAGAACGAAAACAATTCTTAAATTATAAATTAGTACATGAATTAAAATAGAAAAGTAATAGTATCAATCCACACAATAGACAGAGCTCCTAACCTTAATAGTGGAGGTTTAGTTGCTCATGGTTCAGAGAGAAAAACTAGGATTCGTAAAAACTGTAAATCGCGGAATGAGGTCGAAGAGAGGAGAGATTCTAATCATAATAAATTTAAAATATATTTCATAAAACTAAATAATATCTTTTCCTAATTTTAATAATAAAAGTTAAATCATAAATTAATTTAATTGATCCGTGCATCGCTTGAGGAGCGTGGGGACCATTGGACTCATTAAGGTCCACGCTGAACTTGGAAATTCTCAAGTTCAGCGTGGATGAGGCAGCGTGTTTTGTTGGAATGAACTTGAGATCCTCAAGTTCAACGTGGAGGAGGCCGAATCAAATGGGAGAAAAGGGTATACTATTATATATCGTTGGAAAGCTCTGAAAGTTAGCTTTTCAATGTTGTTAAAATTCCATCAATTGGACTTCTGTAGCTCAAGTTATTCTTGTTTGAGTGCAAGGAGGTCGGGTTGCAACATCATTCGCTTTCTTCCTTTTCTGCTACAAAACTCCGTCAAATCCATCCGAATGCTACCTGAAATAAATAGAAATTGCACACAACTCAAAGTAGCATTCATAGTGGCTAAAATATATTAAATCTTGATTAAACTTAGCAATTCAAGTGCAAATTTACTAGGAAAAGACAAAGAAGATGCTCACGCATCACAACACCAAACTTGAATTGTTGCTTGTCCTCAAGCAACCAAAACTACTATAGGCCTAGGATGTGAATTTACATGAGAGTGAGAGTTCGATTAAGCTCATGTCTCTTCTTGAAGTGGGGTTTACAATTGTAATCCTGAATAGGTTTGGCATCTCACTATCCTTTGAATCAGAAGAGTGTTACTGTCATCTGGAATTAGAATCTGGATAATATTATGAACTCTCTAGTCTTTTATACTTCAGTTTAATCCTTGAACACAGCAAATCTCCTTTTGGTGCTTTGCACCTTGAGCCTAGCCGTAACTTTAAATGTTTTGTCTCAAGGGTTACTTGACACAAAAACACCACAAGCACTTAACTGGGGAACTCTCTTTAAGTTCTTATTTTTCTTTCAGTTACTCCCAGACAGTGATGCTCAAATCCTTGGACATACTCTGCTAAATGCATTTGGTCTCGACTCTAAATATTCTATCTCAAGGATTACTTGACACAAGAGCACAACAAGCATATGACTAAGGAAACAACTCTTTGAGCTTTTAATCATGTCTGACCTCCTTAGTCATTGATGCTCAGAACCTTGGACCTTGCTTTTATTTTTCTTTTGTCGTTTCTTTTGCTTCAAGGATTAAGCTTTCACTAATTTCAGAGAAGTCATAATAGTTCTCTAAATTCCTGTTCCTTATACATCAACATCCTTTGATTCAAATTCAGAATATGCACTGTTTATGTCATTCATTCAGAATCACAAATAATACCACCAAAGTTAAGTAAATAAGACTATTCTTCAATATAAACTCAATCTTTCATGCAATACATCTTTTCTTTTCTTTTTGATTTCAAGCTCAGTGAGTAATACATAAGACATCCCTTTAGACTAAAAATCAAATAACAAAATAAATAGTAAATTAAACTAGAACTTAGGAATTGAAATAAAAACTGATCATGCAATAACAAAAAATAGCAGAAAATAGAAATATAACATAATAAGAATAGGAAGAAGTATAGAATGAAGGGAACTCAACCACCTCAGTTATCCTAGTGACCATCTCATTTTTCAGGCTGTGCTCTTCTGTGAAGATGATTCGCCTCCCTTTGGTCCATTAAAATAAACAAAAAATCCACAAGCGAAGCGACAACACCAAACTTAAAAGTTTGCTTGTCCTCAAGCAAAGAAAAGCTGAAAATAGAAAAGGACATAAAAATTGCACGAAGGAGTAAAAACAAAAATTAGTACAAAAAATGATAAAAGACAAGAAAAGTTAAAATTAGTTAAAATATTTTTTTATATAAATATATGTATATATTTATTTATTATTTTTTTATTTAGTTATTTACTTTTTTATTTAAATATATTTGATGGTTTTTTGGTGGGATTTTAGGGGGATTCAGCGAAGATTTAGGGGCAAAGAGTAGTTAGCGCTGAACTTGAGGGAAAGAACATTCAGCGCATTGTGTATCTCCTCTCCATGCTGAACTTGGTGCAGCCCAAGTTCAGCGTGGACCCAAGTGATTTTTTTTTCACGCTGAATTTGAAAGGAGCCAAGTTCAGTGTGGATCTTTCCTAAGCAACTCCCTCATCGTACGCATGTATCCACGCTGAATTTGGGATGGGCCAAGTTTAGCGTGGACCTGGCAGAATCACCTTTCTCCAGAGTGGGCGAAAATTTTTCTAAGTATCCGGTTCTTTTTCTAAAAATTCTGCATGATCAAACACTCGTAAAACAAAGGAAATACAGTAAAAACTCAATAAAAATCAAATGAATAATAAAACTACCACTACAGAAAATAGAATAAGGATACGAAACCATCGAGTTTCCTCCCGACAAGCGCTTCTTTACCGTCACTAGCTTGACGGTCAGCTCCTCTAAGGAGGAGGATCATAAGGACTCAGTTCTTCACCCTTCACTATGAATCTTCACCTCTCACTATGAATCGTCACCCCTCACCTGCTGAATGTATATCTTTGAAGACATGAAAGACCAATTGCTCATTATGCACTCTAAGCACTAATTCACCTTTTTCCACATCAATCAGAGCTCTTCCAGTGGCTACGAATGGCCTTCCTAGAATTATAGAGGCGTTCTCATCCTCCCCCGTGTCAAGAATCACAAAATCTACTGGGAGGAAGAACTTACCCACTTTGACCAAGATATTCTCCACTAATTCGTATGCAGACTTTATAGATTTGTCTGCCATCTGTAATGCTATCCTTGTGAGTTGTGCCTCTTGGATTTGCAGCTTCTTCATCACAGACAAAGGCATTAAATTGATGCTTGCTCCCATATCACATAACGCTTTCTCAAAGGTTGTGCTCCCAATGGTGCATAGAATTTGAAAGCTCCCTTGATCCGGCATCTTCCTTGGCAAGTTATTCTGAATGATGGCACTACATTCCTTAGTCAGGACTACTGTCTCATCTCTCTTTAAAGGCTTCTTCTTTGACAACAACTCCTTCATAAATTTGACATAGCAAGGCATTTGCTCCAAAACCTCAGCAAAAGTAATATTGATTTGCAACTTTCTAAAGACTTCCAAGAACTTTGAAAACTACTTGTCCTTGGTCTCCTTTTGAAGTCTCTGAGGATATGGCATTTTAGGCTTGTACTCATGAGTCTTTGGCAATGTAGGATAAGTGTCAAGAGAGTCTGGGAAGGGTTGTCCGCACGCTTTGGAGGGACATGCTCTACTTCTTCCTTCTTCTCCTCTGGAGCTTCTTTTTCAACTGGCTCGTCATTAACTTGTGCTTCCGTACTTGCCACTTGTCCACTTATCAAGGTGATATCCTTGCATTCCTCTCTTGGATTTAGAGTTGTGTTACCAAGAAGGCTATTAGTGGTCCTCTGATCAATTTCATTAACTTTTGTGGCTAATTGACCCATCTAAATCTCCAAGTTCTTGATTGATGCTCTGATTTCCTATCTAAAACTTGCCAATATTACTTCCAAATTATTGTTCTGCTGGGGCTGAGAAGTTGCTTACTGAGATGACTGAAACTGGTGGTTATTAAAATTATTCTATTGAAAATCACATTGAGAATTATTATTAAAATTTTGTGGCCTCTGAGGTTGCTCTCTCCACCCAAAATTTGGGTGATTTCTCCACCCCTGATTGTAGATCTTAGAATAAGGATCATTATTGGGATTTCTAAGAGCACTCCCCATGTAATTGACCTGTTCAGAAGAAGATTAAGCATAATCATAATTTTTATTTTGCATAAAATTACCTGTCATGTCATAAGGGACCTTTGATGTGCATTCTGAGTGTTGACAGCTGAAACTTGCATTCCACTCAATTATTGAGTA
The DNA here is from genome assembly GCF_000817695.3 of Arachis duranensis. Classification (NCBI taxonomy): domain Eukaryota; kingdom Viridiplantae; phylum Streptophyta; class Magnoliopsida; order Fabales; family Fabaceae; genus Arachis; species Arachis duranensis. The sequence goes on along the minus strand of NC_029773.3, from coordinate 12,018,980 downwards.
ATTAGATTTATTTGCTGAGACAACAACTTGTTCTGAGCAAGAAGGGCATCAAGAGCTTCCACTTCCAAAACACCTTTCCTCTGAGGAGCTTCAGAGTTAACAGGATTCCTGTTAGATGAATATAAATATTGATTGCTAGCAACCAATTCAATAAGCTCAATAGTCTCCTCCGGTGTCTTCTTCATGTGCAATGAACCACCTGCAAAATTATCCAAACACATCTTGGACATTTCACCCAAGCCTTCATAAAAGATATCCAACTAAGTCCATTTAGAGAACATGTCTGGAGGGCATTGCCTAGTTAGCAGTTTGTACCTCTCCCAAGCTTCATAGAGGGTCTCACCATCCTTCTATCTAAAGGTCTGAACCTCCACCCTAAGCTTAGTCAGCTTCTTTGGTGGGAAAAATTTAGTAAAAAACCTAGTAACAACCTTGTCCCAAGTATCCAAACTCTCCTTGGGTTGAGAATCTAGCCACAGTTTTGCTCTATCCCTCAGAGCAAATGGGAAGAGCATGAGTTTGTACACCTCAGAGTTCGCTCCATTTGTCTTCACAGTATCACAAATCTGTAGAAAATTAGAAATAAATTGATTTGGGTCTTCTTGGGGAAGGCCATGATACTGACAGTTTTGTTGCACCAGAGTGACCAGTTGTGGCTTCAACTCAAAGTTGTTTGCAGCTATAGGAGGCACCACAACGCTTTTTCCATAAAAATCTGCGGTAGGAGCAGTGTAAGAGCCAAGCACTCTCCTAAGTTGCTCATTCCCATTCAGATTTGCCATATTGGCATTAGCAGCATTATTATGATCCATAGTGAACTCTGCAGTCTTATAAAGTCTTGTTTGTTGCAAACGTCACCTAAAAGTCCTTTCAGGTTCAGGATCAAAATCTAACAGAGGTTCCTTGTCCCTATTTCTGCTCATAAACAGACAAAAAATAAGAAAAGATGGAACTCTCTACGTCAGAGTGCAGAGAATCCCAGTGAGGTAACCTGTGTAAAGAGATAAAATAAAAATACTAATTAAATAAAATAAAAAGAAAATTCAAAAATGATAACTGAAATTAGACAAAAAAATTTTGAAAATTAACAGGGAAAATAAACACGAAAGTTAAAATAAAATTAACTAGGTAACACCAAACTTAATTTCAGAAATTAAGGAAAAATATTAGTGCTATTATTTTTTTCGAAAATACTAAAGCAAGATTTAAAAAGAAAATTAAAACTAAAACACCTAATCTAAGCAATCAAACAACTAATAGTTGTTAATCATTATCAAACCACGACAATGGTGCCAAAAACTTCGTGCGGAATGGTGCGCGAAATTGTGAACAATACTTTTTCACAACTCTCATAATCCCCGGTAATGGCTCCAAAAACGTAGTAGCTCAATACCATGGCATTACACAACTTCGCACAACTAACCAGCAAGTGCACTGGGTCATCCAAGTAATAAACCTTACGTGAGTAAGGGTCGATCCCACGGAGATTGTTAGTATTGAAGCAAGCTATGGTCATCTTGTAAATCTTAGTCAGGCAAACTCAAATGGTAATAGTGATGAACGAAAATAACACAAAGGTAAAGATAGAGATATATAGAATCCAGTGATTCTTTTGCGTCTGTCACTAACGCCCCGCCCTCAGGAGTTTGAAGCACGTCACAGTCATTCAGTCATTGAATCCTACTCAGAATACCACAGACAAGGTCAGACCTTCCGGATTCTCTTGAATGCTGCCATCAGTTCTCGCCTATACCACGAAGATTCCGGTTAAAGAACCCAAGAGATATAGGCGATCAACCATGCATCGTGCAATCAGGAATCCAAGAGATATTCACCAAGCCTCAAATGCTTGTAGAACAAGAGTGGTTGTCAGTCACTTTGTTCATGGGTGAGAATGGTGATGGGCGTCAATCATCACCTTCATCAAGTTGAAGAACAGGTGATATCTTGGAACAAGAACAAGCGGAATTGAATTGAAGAACAATAGTAATTGCATTAATACTCGAGGTACAGCAGAGCTCCACACCTTAATCTATGGTGTGTAGAAACTCCACCGTTGAAAATACATAAGCATAAGGTCTAGGCATGGCCGAATGGCCAGCCTCCCAATGATCTAAGATAGCATAAAAATGAAGATAGCTACCAAAGTCCTTTCTTACAATAGTAAAAGGTCCTACTTATAAGAACTAGTAGCCTGAGGTGTACAGAAATGAGTAAATGACATAAAAATCCTCTTCCGGGCCCACTTGGTGTGTGCTTGGGCTGAGCAATGAAGCAAATTTCGTGCAGAGACTCTTCTTGGAGTTAAACACCAGCTTTAGTGCCAGTTTGGGCGTTTAACTCCCATTCTTGTGCCAATTCCGGCGTTTAACGCTGGGAATTCTGAGGGTGACTTTGAACGCCGGTTTGGGCCATCAAATCTTGGGCAAAGTATGGACTATCATATATTGCTGGAAAGCCCAGGATGTCTACTTTCCAACGCCGTTGAGAGCGCGCCAATTGGGCTTCTGTAGCTCCAGAAAATCCACTTCGAGTGCAGGGAGGTCAGAATCCAACAGCATCTACAGTCCTTTTTGGTCTCTGAATCAGAATTTTGCTCAGGTCCCTCAATTTCAGCCAGAAAATACCTGAAATCAAAGCAACTGAAAATCAAATAAGATAAAAAGAAGAGAATATACAATGAATTCCAAGAACATCTGTGAAGATCAGTATTAATTAGATGAGTGGGGCTTTTAACTTTTTGCCTCTGAATAGTTTTGGCATCTCACTCTATCCTTTGAAATTCAGAATGGTTGGCTTCTTTAGGAACTCAGAGTCCAGATAGTGCTAATGATTCTCTTAGTGAGGTATGATGATTCTTGAACATAGCTATTTATTGAGTCTTGGCTGTGGCCCAAAGCACTCTGTCTTCCAGTATTACCACCGG
>NC_029773.3:12015534-12015855 GCF_000817695.3 Arachis duranensis | reverse complement strand
CGGTTTTTTTTTTTGAATAGCTTTTTCTTGCTTCAAGAATCACTTTTATGATTTTTCAGATCCTCAGTAACATGTCTCCTTTTTCATCATTCTTTCAAGAGCCAACATTCATGAACCACAAATTCAAGATACATATGCACTGTTTAAGCATACATTCAGAGAACAAAGATATTGCCACCACATCAAAATAATTAAACTATTATAAAATTCAAAATTCATGCAATTCTTCCTTTTTCAATCAAGCACATTTTTATTCAAGAAAGGTGATGGATTCATAGGACATTCATAACTTTAAGGCATAGACACTAAGACACTAATGAT
>NC_029773.3:12015010-12015231 GCF_000817695.3 Arachis duranensis | reverse complement strand
CTAGGGAGGTGTTTAGTTGCTCCCAATAGTTTTGTGGAGGAAAATTCATCCCTTGAGAAATTTCAGGGATTTCATGATGAGTGGGATCTCTTGTGTACTCCATCCTTTTCTTGGTGATGGGCTTGTCCTCATCAATGGGAATGTCTCCTTCTATGTCAACTCCAACTGAATAACAGAGGTGACAAATGAGATGAGGAAAGGCTAACCTTGCCAAGGTGGAG
>NC_029773.3:12013939-12014710 GCF_000817695.3 Arachis duranensis | reverse complement strand
AGATAATTCTTTGGATTCGGGTTCACACTTTGGTCATGGTTCTTGGTGATCCATGCATTGGCATAGAACTCTTGAACCATCAAGATTCCGACTTGTTGAATGGGGTTGGTAAGAACTTCCCAACCTCTTCTTCGGATCTCATGTCGGATCTCCGGATATTCACCCTTTTTGAGTGAAAAAGGGACCTCGGGGATCACCTTCTTCAAGGCCACAACTTCATAGAAGTGGTCTTGATGCACCCTTGAGAGAAATCTATCCATCTTCCATGACTCGGAGGTGGGAGCTTTTGCCTTCCCTTTCCTCTTTTTAGAGGTTTCTCTGGCCTTGGATGCCATAATGGTTATGGAAAACGAGAAAGCAACGCTTTTACCACACCAAACTTAAAATGTTTGCTCGTCCTCGAGCAAAAGAAGAAAGAAGAGAGTAGAAGAAGAAGAAATGAGGAAGAGGGAGATGGTGGTGTGTTCGGCCAAAGAGGGGGAGAAGTGGTGTTTAGGTTGTGTGAAAATGAAGGGTAGAAGAAGGATATATACAGGAGAGAGGGAGGGAATGGTGCGGCCATTATGGGTGGGGTTTGGGAGGGAAAGTGGTTTGAATTTGAAGGGTGAGGTTGGTGGGGATTTATGAAGGATGGATGTGAGTGGTGAAGAGAAAGATGGGATTTGATCGGTGAAGGGTTTTTGGGGAAGAGGTGTTGAGGTGATTGGTGAATGGGGGAAGAAGAGAGAGAGTGATGGTAGGGTCCTGTGGGATCCTGTGGGGTCCACAGAT
>NC_029773.3:12010586-12011274 GCF_000817695.3 Arachis duranensis | reverse complement strand
GAACAAGAAAATGTGGAATCCTCTATGTCACAGTATAGAGATTCCTTTAGGTGTCAGAGGAAAAAAGGAGTAGAAGACAGAAGTAGAAAATTCGACCTTATCAAAGGAGATGGAGTTCGAATTTTGCATTAAGGGATAGTGTTAGTCCATAAGTAGAAGGATGTGAGAAGGAGGGAAGTTATTTTCGAAAATTAAGTGAAGAATTTAAAACATTTTTGAAAAACACTACTTAATTTTCGAAAATGAAAAGGGAAAAGAAATCAAGTGATTTTTGAAAAAAAATTTTGAAATTAGAAATCAAAAGAATTTGATTGAAAACTATTTTGAAAAAGATGTGGTTAAGAAGATATGATTGACTTAAAAAAATGTGATTGAGAAGATATGATTTGAAAAACATTTTAAAAAGGTTTGATTTGAAAATTAAAAACTTGACTAACAAGAAAAGATATGATTCAAACATTAAACCTTTCTCAACAGAAAAGGTAACATACTTGAAATGTTGAATCAAATCATTAATTGATAGTAAGTATCTTTAAAAATGGAAAGAAATTGGTTTTGAAAAAGATTTGATTGGAAAATTGATTTGAAAAAGATTTGATTTTGAAAAACTTTGAAAACTTGAAAAAAATTGATTTTGAAAACAAAATCTTCCCCTCTAGCCATCCTGGCGTTAAACGCCCAGAATGGT
>NC_029773.3:11970596-12008582 GCF_000817695.3 Arachis duranensis | reverse complement strand
GTTTGGGCCATCAAATCTTGGGCAAAGTATGGACTATCATATATTGCTGGAAAGCCCAGGATGTCTACTTTCCAACGCCGTTGAGAGCGCGCCAATTGGGCTTCTGTAGCTCCAGAAAATCCACTTCGAGTGCAGGGAGGTCAGAATCCAACAGCATCTGTAGTCCTTTTTGGTCTCTGAATCTGATTTTTGCTCAGGTCCCTCAATTTCAGCCAGAAAATACCTGAAATCACAGAAAAACACACAAACTCATAGTAAAGTCCAGAAAAGTGAATTTTAACTAAAAACTAATAAAAATATACTAAAAACTAACTATATCATACTAAAAACATACTAAAAACAATGCCAAAAAGTATACAAATTATCCGCTCATCACGGAATTTAAAACCCACAAACTAACCGTCAAGTGCACCGGGTCATATCAATTAATATCTCAGGTGAGTAAGGGTCGATCCCACGAGGATTGATGCATCAAGAAACAATGATTAAGTGGTTTACTTAGTTAGACAAGCAGAAAAGAGTATTTTGAGAATCAATTGCATCAAACAATAATTTCAGATTATCAAAAAGCAAGCAATAAATTGATGTAAATAATATGAGAGAAACAGTTAAGTCTTCAAAGTTATCTATTTTTCGGATTGACTTTTCTTATTAACTATTTTAATCATGCAAGATTTAATTAATGGCAAACTATATGTGACTAAACCCTAATTCCTTAGACCTTTTTAGTCTCCTCTAAAATTCATCAACCGCCAATTCCTTGGTCACTTAATTCCAATTAGAGGGTGAAGTTCAATTCTAGTTTATATGCCACAGAAATCCTAATTACCCAAATATAAGAGGATTATATGTCACTTATCCGGTTAAGTCCAGATAATTAGAAATTTAGGAGAATATGTTTTCAAGTTGTTGTTCAAGTAAAGAGCTTTTTCAAGTTATACAAGAACTCAATTAGAACCAAGGTCATACTTTCGTTCTACCCGAATTCATAAAATAAAGAACGAAAACAATTCTTGAATTATAAATCAGTACATGAAATAAAATAGAAAATTAATAGTATCAATCCATACAATAGACAGAGCTCCTAACCTTAACAGTGGAGGTTTAGTCGCTCATGGTTCAAAGAGAAAAACTAGGGTTCGTAAAAACTGTAAATTGCGGAATGAGGTCGAAGAAAGGAGAGATTCTAATCCTAATAAATATAAAATATATTTCATAAAACTAAATAATATCTTTTCCTAATTTTAATAATAAAAGTTAAATAAAAAATTAATTTAATTAATCCGTGTAGGGCTTGAGGAGTGTGGGGACCATTGGACTCATTAAGGTCCACGCTGAACTTGGAAATTCTCAAGTCAGCGTGGATGGGGCAGTGTATTTTGTTGGAGATCCTCAAGTTCAGCATGGAGGAGGCCGAATCAAATGGAAGAAAAGGGTATACTATTATATATCGTTGGAAAGCTCTAAAAGTTAGCTTTATAATGTCGCTAGAATCACATCAATTGGACCTTTGTAGCTCAAGTTATTTTTGTTTGAGTGCAAGGAGGTCGGGGTTGACAGCATCATTCGCTTTTTCCTTTTCTGCTACAAAATTCTGTCAAATCCATCCGAATGCTATCTAAAATAAATAGAAATTACACACAACTCAAAGTAGCATTCATAGTGGCTAAAATATATTATATCTTGATTAAACTTAGCAATTCAAGTGCAAATTTACTAGGAAAAGACAGAGAAGATGCTCATGCATCACCTACCACACAAAGCTTTACGCTTAAGTTGTAAAACAGAGGTGGTGTGGTATTATAACCTCTAAAATAAAATATCTATACGTATAGTAGTCGAAAGATTGTAGTATGCTAGGGGCCTTGAAGAATAGGTAAAATAAAATCGTAAAATTAAAAGCGCAACGCTCAGGATAAAAGGATTATTTGCACACGAAGAAAACTAAGGTTCATAAACATATTTATACAGAAACAATATTAGAGGGTCAAAAGTACAAAATAACAAGCTCCTAACTCAGGCTGCGAAGCTAAGGCTGGCCAGAAAATATTTACATACATATATATATCAAACCCATAACCCATAGTACATACATAAAACCCTAGTTCTTCGCACACCTATAAGAGGTACAAAAGTAAAATAAGTTGTTGGGAGAATCCTATCCATATAGTCATATACAAATAGTACACAAAATAAAGTCCCAAAGATCCACTTCACTGCAGAACTCCAGACGCCTAGCGAGGTGCCTCTCAACCTGCATTTGAAAAACACAAATATCCGCATGGAATGAGAACCGGGTGTTCTCGGCATGGTAATAGTGCCACGTATATAAGATATAAGGTCTTAGAAAAGCCAGATGCAATCCTAGAACTCCGACACTCAAATTATAAAGCTTAAAGAACTAAAACAGAAACCATAAAGTAAGGTGGTTTTCTAAGGGTTTCTATCTCAACTAAAACTTAAACCTAACCTTCAATCCTCCTCCTCTCCTCAAATCCTCCAACACCAGAGAAACGCACAAACAACCAAGCAGGCAATAACAAACACATGTAGAATATAAGTACTACAGGTAGCATATATAACAATTAACATGGTAAGTTCACTTAGGCATTCCTAAATAATGCACAAACAAGCAATTCAAACAATATGCATATGATGCATGCCTGTCCTATGGCTGATGAGTCTCATCTTTCGGTTATCAAGCCAACCCGACAAGTCCGGCTGCTAAACCCTGGACTGTCCCTCGATGCGCATCCCTAAGAGTCTATGCATAGCTTTTTGTCATTCATATATATAAATTTTGCTCATTGGGGGATATCCTTCCCGGGAATTTATACGTGCCCGATCACCCTTACGTCGTATGGTCAACAGAGTATCGAGTCTCAACTTGGAACACGTGGTAGCAAGCCATAATACTTTACCCAGGGACACTCATATCTCAGATAACATAAGTGCATAAGCCTCATTTCATTCTTATTCATTCATAATCATTTCATAATCATTCATTATAGCCATAACATTACTTATATATCGTATATTTGCACCTTTACACATAATCCATCATAACCCATAGCAAGTGGGGCGAACCACACCCTTGCATTTATCCGAGGAGTCTCTATATACTAACCAAACTGGAGCAAGTGGTGCGAAACCACAATCCTTGCGTCCATCTAGGAGGTACATTCTCATATGCCCAGGAGGAACAAAGGAGGGGATCCTAACCTCCCACCATCTCGCTGGGGGCGATTTTACAATACTAGGAGGAACAAGGAAGGGGATCCTCACCTTCCACCATCTCCTAGGGTCGCACTTTCAAGAAAGAGTGCATCCTCCTAAGATCTAGGGTTAAAAAAATGAAAATAGAAGTTTATAGGTTTGAAATTAAGCTTTAAAACACAAAATTCATATTTGCTGAAATAGGGGTCACGCGTATGCGTGGGAGTGCAATTTGCCCATTATGCATGTGCATTACCTCGTCCGCGTACGCATGCATTGCAGATTAGTCAAAAATGGTTAAGTTTGCAGAATTTCAATTTTACATACCTAACTTTCGACGCACATAACTTTCTCGTTTTAAAACATTTTTTGGCGTTGTAAGACCCAGAATTTTTTAGAAAAATCTTATTATGAGCTAAATTCAATTTATTTATTCATTAAATACTTTAATCTCAGAACTTATTTTATTAAAGATAATTAAAACAAATTTTGATAAATTGAGTTTAAACTATATTTTATAAAAATGTGATTAATATGCTTATTTTATAATTTAAATTAGAAATAATTAATTCAACTTAGCAATATGTTGATAAATAATGTTCTTAAATATTTTTAAAAGAGTATATTTGGTTTTAAAATTACTCTACCCTCCAATTTTATCAAAATATCTATTCATATCTATCCATATTCTTTTATAAAATTCTAATTTCTAATCCTAAATTCCAAAATCCCCAAATTCACTAGAAACCCTAATTTCCCCAATTCACAAACCCTAACCCCTTACCCCCCTTTTCTCCCAAAACGCATACACACCCACAGAGGAGAGGAGAGCTTCTGAGAGAGCTGATAGGAAGAAGAGAGAGCTCAGAACTGAAGGGGAAGGAGCCACACTCTACGCCGTCCAGTTGCGCCGCCACCGCACCACCGTCGCGCCCAGGTCGCTGCCATCCTCACGTCATTGCTGCCACTGTTCGCAGAGAGGAGAGAAGTCGTGCGTTGAGAGCCATCGCGTCTTGCCGCTAGGGGTTCCATCGCAGCCAACCCATCGCGGGTGGCGTCGCCGCCGTCAGAAATAGAATCACGAAGAGGAGAGGAAGAATGATGTTAAGAGGAAACTGAGCTGCAAGCCGCTGACCGAGAAGAAGCTTTCTCTTCGTCACCGTGTTGGAGTCGTCGCCGCCAATGCCGCGCACCGCCATCAGCGCTGCTGTCGAAGGGAGCTCGCTGTCATAGTTAAATCACCATCGAGCTTGAAGGGAACCACTAATATTACCTGACATCAGCTTCTCCTGCGTTCCCAATTCCATTCTTGAAACTGTAACACTCTTGTTTGTGCTCTGCTTCCCAATTTTATTTCTCTAGATTTTTATTCTGAATAAAATAGTGTATGTTCCTGTTTAGTACTGCCATCGCTGCTGCCTAGGTTCCTGTGGTCCAAGCCGCCATTGATGGAGAAGACGCCACTGGGGAGCAGAAACCTCTATTTTGCGCCAGTCACGACGAAGCCGCCACGGGTGTTGCTGTCTCGCTGCCACCGAAGGTCCATTGCCGCCGATCCATACCACTGTTGATGATGGTAAGCCAAATCGTTGTCCTTAATGCCAGAGAAGACCATCGGAGTTGCTGTTCTGGCTCTGCTCTATTATTTTATTTGATTCTATTCCATTTACAAACTTCTTTTGTCATTGCCATGCTTTTTAACGATTTAATTTAGTATGTTCCTTGTCCTGAATTTTCTAGAGTTGTGTTTGCTCTTGCTTCCTATTTGATTCGAATTCTTTGTCCTGTTGCAGCCATCATCGCTGTCTTAGGAAATTGAGACTGTTGCTATTCCGGTTAATGCTTCTGTTGCAGTTCGATTGATGTCGTTGCTGCTATCTTGAGTTCGTTATTAATGCATCATTGAGGTAGGGGTTTGTTTTAATAAGAAAATGCTTTAGGTTTTGAATACCTGACAAGTTGAGTAGATTAATGCAATTGGTTAAATTTCTGTGATAAGAATAATTTTCTATCGAGATTGATATGTTGTGTTTATTATTGAATTGGTTGATTCCTGAATTTCTGGTAAAATTGATTGAATGCGTTGATTTTGCATTTTTTATAGAAATTGATAATAAATGGTTTTGAATAACGGATTTGGAATTATTAAATTGAAAGGTTGGTTTTGGTTGTGTTGAGGATTGAAAAGAGGAGACTCGTGATGGGTGGCAAACTCCAATTTTTAGGGGAGGTGCTGCCAAAATTTTTGCAAGAATTTGGAGTTGATTTGGTTATGATTTCGAAAACGAATGCTTTAAAGGATTTCAAGGAGAATAGAATTTTTATGATTTAGTTGGTTTATGATTTTAACTTAATTGATTTTTAATAATATCGAAAAGAGATTTTTGTTAACTCGTCAAGACTTTAAAATAGTAATTTAAGTATAAATTCAAGGGTTCGGGAATAGGAAAGTGTGTTTAAGGTTTTTAATGAAATTGAATATAAGAGTTAAGAGGAAGAAGGTTATTTTAAGGAATATGATGAAAACTGTGTTGTATCGATTTAGAGATAAGTTTAGTGAATTATTTGGAGATTATATTTAAAATTGAGATATGATTTAGTGACAATTGGTTTTGGTTGAGGTCTGATGATGATTTCGAGGTTGAGGAGGATAACAATTAAGTATGATTGAGGTATGGTGATAATTTTGGTTAACTATAGTGTTGTGGGATGATGATTGTGATTGATGACAATAGTTATGTTATTGATGACAAGATTTGTAATGAATGAGACATGATTAAGAATGATGCAGATGTCGATGAATGATGATTGAATTATTCATATGGCTTATTTATTTGAATTATCTGAGATACGAGTTTTCCTGGGTAAAGAGTTGTGGCTTGTTACCACGTGTTCTAGGTTGAGACTCAATACTCTGTTGACCCTGCGACATAAGGGTGACCGAGCACTTATAAATTATATATATATATATGAGAAAAAGCTATGCATAGACTCATGGGGATGCGCGTTGGAGGACAGTCCAATGGTTTAGCAAACCGGACTTGTCGAGTTGGCTTGATAATCGACAAATGAGACTCATCAACCATAGGACATGCATGCATCATTTGCATTTGTGTGTATTGTTTGGGTGTGAATCTTATTTGTGGGTTTGCCTAATTGAATAATTGCATATATCTGCTAATTGACCTAACTCTATTTGTACTCTCTAATTGTGTATGCCTTGCTTTGTCTTGTCTGTGTTTGGCAACTAAGAGGTCTCTCATGCTGGCGGTGGTGACGCTGAGGGTTGTACTTGATGTTGATGATGAGAAGTTTGTTGAAAGCTGAGTTTAACACTGAATCGTTGAGTTATATGCTGATAGACTGTGGTAATGGAAAGAGATAGGCTAAACGGAGTGTTAGATAAAAGCTTGAGAATGTATGTTGTAGTTATACCCGATTTCAGATTTGAATGGAGTAGGTCATCAGGTAGGAAGCCCTTTTGACGCGCTTGTGATCCTTTTCAATTTTAAACTATTCACCGTACTATTTGTGAACTAAAGAAGTTTTCTTACGGCTTTTCAAAGTAATACTTTTCATAAAGCATTTTTAAAAAGGTTATTTCAAGGATAAACTACTTTTAAAATGAAACTAATTCTATTTGCAAGTATTTCTTTATTTTGATAGTATTTCCGTCCCTACTGAGAATGTGTGGTTTGTTCTCACCCCAATATCTTCCACCCTTTCAGTGACACAGGTTCGAAGACTCAGTTTGAAGCTGCGGGCGATTATTGACTTTACTTAAGAGTTAAGTGACTTTCATAGAGTTCCCTCGCTTATTGCTTAAAATTCTTATTTTATATAGAGGGATAGGTGTTGTATCTGAGCTTTGTTTTGATTTACTTGTATAAGATTTATTATTATTAGTAATTATGTGATTATTATTACTTGGTGATGTGTGATATATGATTTTTAATGAGTTGAACCCAATTTTCTGGCATTTTATCCTAAGATCGAAATGCGATATTGAACTAAAGGCTCAATATTAAATGGTAAATAAGGAAAATAGGTTAGTAACGCCTTACTTTTGGTACGATCATGACGTACTGGAAGTTGGGTCGTTACAGCGTAAACTTCACGGACCCAATTTTTTTATGAAATAAGTTTGAAATAATTTGGGAGTTCGAAAGCCAAGTTATGGCTCACTAAAGTTTGACCAAAAATCAAATTTACACAAAAACTCTCGGCCTCTATTTTCAATAAAAAATCAAACTCAAACCTCAACATCCTATATGTATAATTAGCACTACAACACACCATAACACATCAACATAATACTACACCATTTTATCAATCTCCATACCTCACTTTCACAAAACTACCATACATAAACTTCACAATTATACCAATAACGTTCAACATACCATCATATATACACACTCATTATTACCAACTTATCAATCATCATCAAACCATCATTTATCATTCTATTTCCATCAAAATCAACAAACACCAACAAATGCTCAATGCACATCAACAAATATCATCAAAGGTACTAAACAATTAACATACTCATGCATTCATTCATATCTTATGGTCATTTAGTCTAAGTTTTCACAAGACATTATATATTAAATACGAGAAACTAAAACCATACCTTATCCGATTTCCTCGTATAACCCAAGACAACCCACTTAGGCGAAATTGCAAGCCTTCAACACCAAAATTCCTCAACCAAGATCCAAACCAAGCTTCCAATTTACATATGTACACACCTATATATATATATATACCCAAAATTCAATACCCAACACATTCAATCAAGGAATTATCTAGGGTTCTAGGCTTCTCACCTTACTCAAGTACTAATGAAGAAAGATTAAGCATTTTCCTCAAGCTAATTCGAACCTAAGCACTGAAATTTAACAATTTTCAACATCTTTACTCATAAATTTTGAAATTGAGAATGAGAAAAATGAGAAAGAAAACATAACTTTCTTACTTTACAATATACTAGCCTTTGTAGAGCTCGAAGCCACGATCGCGTGACCGCAAACGGTGCGGCGATCAGAGCTTAGAGCGAGAAGTTATGGAGGATTAAATCGGATTCAAGGGTTTGAGCTCTTCTCCCTTGCTCTCCCTCCCAAGAACGTGTTTCCTTGGTTTTGGGATGAAATGAGCTGAAGCTCTTTGAGTTAATGGAGTGTGGGTTGGGCCTTGGGCCCATTTTGGGGCCGGTTTGACTGGTCCGGCTTATTTGGCCAAATCTTGGACCAAATTTTTTAAAATTAATGTCAAAATTCTTGTTTTAATTAGCTCTATCTTATTAAACTATAAAATTATAATTACTAATTTATTTTATTAAAATTTAATTTATTGACTAATTATTTGCTAATTTTACGGGGTTTACACCCATGAACTGTAGGGTCATTGTTTCCCTTTGTACCTATATTATGGTATCAAGCTTTGCGACAATTGCCAGTAGTCACGAACTGGTTTTATTCTTAACTACATCGACACATATGCACGAACAGTACACAAGAAAACCATATCTGAGATTGGTTCTTAGGTAATGTCGAGTTGTAGGGCGTATACTCACGCATGAGCTCATGGCCTGCATAAAATAACTCATGTATCATACTTGTTTGTAGCATAATCTCTATAGTTTTATATTATGCTTGAATTCTCTACTATGTGCTATGTGACTTGTTTGTATTATGATTTGTGACTTGTCTATCATTTTCTGTTATTACTGATTGATTGATACGAGGCTAATCCTAAATAATAACATGAAAAAAAATTGAAAGAAAATATAAGAAACTACAAGGGCTAGAGAAAAAGAGGAATTAAGGTTGAATTAACTGAAAGAAATTAAAATGTCACAGAGTAAAAGTGTGCAACAATTACGTCTATGCTAAAGCTATACCCTAGAACTGATGAATTATTCCTTTTCTCGTTGATGATATTCTGCTGGGAATCGTAAGTTCTCACTCTCTTCCCTTCACATTTTCTACAGACGGAATGAACGACAATGCTCATTAAAGAACTGATGGTGCTGACCTTTTTGTTACATCCCATACTTTGAAGAGTATTTTTATTTCAAGTCGCCTAATATGATACAAAGTTATGAAGAGTGTTTACATTTTTTTCTCTTTGTTAGTATTTTTATAAGGGTTAGATTTTTGTTGGTCTGGACTCCAAACAAGAAACTTTTTTAAATGGACCAAGACTCAGGGTGTCATGTGTAAATTAAATGAGTTTGTATATATATAGAGAGAGACTTTTTGTCTTATAATTTATTGTGCATGTTGATATCTTTGGTAAAGCGTCTTAAAAAAATTATTATCGCGATAATATATTTATGCTTTAACAATAATTCAAGCTCATATATTAATTAATAGTTATAATTTAAAGGAAATAAATTAGTAACGCTTAACTTCTAATATGATAATAATATACTGATGTGCTAGAAATGGAATCATTACACATAGCTACAGACTTATTCATTAAGATTTGAGAGCATTTGCCCCTCGAGTTTCTAAGGATAAAAAAATATGTATATACATAATATTTTTATTATATATTGTAATGTGTATTTGTCCTCATATTTAAGAAAATTTTATTTATGCATTAAAAAATTTTATATTATTAAATACTAATACAATAATAAAAAACAAACATACAAATAAAATAATAATAATTCTTAAAGACATTTGATTATTTAGACTTAAATATAAAAAAAATTGTGATTATTATTTGATTTAAATTTTTTTATTTTTTCACTATTATGTTTCTTTATCTTTCTCATAATTATATATGGAGATGAAGTTTTTTATGCATATTATATAAAAATAATCAATAAAATATAATCTGATAAACACGAAATATTTCACAAGGCACTATAGTATTAAACATATTGAACGCAACATTGTCAGAATATTGAAATAAGAAAAAATATTTTTTTAATTAATATGCTTTTTGATATGTTCATTAAATTTATTAGAATTTTATTAATATAATTAATTTTAGATACTAAATTTATTTATATTTAATTTTTTTATTATTTTTGTGTATTAATTTTGTTCCTACTAATAAAATTTTTTGGTTTTGTTACTAATTATACAGTTTACAGTATTTATTGTTGACTAGTTCTTAAAATGTGAATTTATAGTCCAATAATACAATAATGGACACCAAACCAGTGCAGGAATATAATTTGGTATGTAGTTAGTCTTTTGAATACCTAACTCTCTCCTAACTCATCAACTTTCTTAATCGAGCACTCCTTTTAATATCAAAGATTTAACAAATTCTTGTACATATTGTATTAAGGATCCCACATACAATATTTTTGTGAAAGATCGAAAATATACATATACAAATAATTACGCACTATATATAATATCAAAATATGTAAAAAAAAATGATAATAAATACTTACGTTAAATCCAGTATACCACAAATTTTGTATTTGAACACTAACATGCTCTCATATAGGTCAACATTCTAATAAATATTTATTTTTAATGGTAGTTGTTACATAATGAACAGTAATATATAGACTAAACATATAAGTAGGTCAAATAATGAGTAATAACATGTATTTACAATAAAAGCAATAAAGACACGTAGTTAAAAACTAAAATGAGTGTTGTGCTTACTCATTTTCAAAAGACTATTTTAAAGAGGGATTTGGATTCTCTAAAATTTGAATTTTACTAGAGAGTAAAGTATAAAGTGTGATCTTCTACCCTTGAATAGTTTTTCTTTCATATTTATTCTTAGTCCCACCTATAAAATAATTTGAATTTTATCTTAGAGAGTAAAGTATGATTTTTCATCATTTATTTTATAAGTGAGACTAAGAATAAATATGAAAGAAAAATTATTTAAGGGTAAAAAATCACACTTTACTCTCTAAAATAAAATTCAAACTTTAGAGGATTCAAATCCTTTTAAAAAGCCTTCTCGAATAACAAGTTCACCTATTTCTTGATTAAGAGATTTACCTTCTTGATCATTTTTATCTAATGAATAAGCATAATGTAAATTTTGTTCAAAATTAGGAACATTATCAAATGATCGAAGTTGGATAGGTAAATGCTATAATAATTCAACTGGTGATGATGATAGTGATGATGACGTGTATGATGAGCATGGAACAATTGCATTCTCTTGAAGTTTTGTGGTGGCGGTGAAAATGAGGCACGTAATACTGAAGGATCTTTAGACACATGTGAAAGAACAAAAATTTGTGATTTTGTAGGTTTAGTATGAAAGCAATATTTTGTATGCACTAATTACGTTCTTTTTTTTTAACAAGCACTAATCACATTTTTATTAATAGATTTTCGCACTTTTAACTGACAAGTGCCTTTTAATTTTGTTAGAACCTAACATTTAAAATAACATAAAGATTCATAAGATTCGTAACATATTGCAATTAATTTCATTAACATATACATTAGGTGAAATATTTAAAATAAGAAAAAGTATGAAAAAACAATGTCATGTATGAACAATGTGAATAATGGTTTAAATTTGGAGTGTAAATTATAATTAAAATTCAGATTTTTTTAATTAATTATCTAATTAAAAAATTTTAAAATTTAAAAAATTAAAATTTACAGTTAAACCCATTTCCACAGTTACTCCTAATATCATCGTTTCTTCACAGTCTCTGGTATCTCCTCTCACCACCGCAGCCTCACTTGACCTGTGAAACGACGGCCCCGTTCGAAAGTTTCAACGCCGTCATTTTCTCCTACCAATGCCGCTGTGGTCTGCCGCACACATCTCTGCCACCTCAAATTGTCCCTCTTGATCCTCTGTATCTCGACGATCTCCGATCCCCTTCTTTCCGGCGCGTCTCCTCCGGCGCCGTTGCAACTCCCCAGTAGACCATGCACACGCCGTCCTGGGCTCCTCAACAACAACAACCTCCCTTTTTTCAGGCCTCGGCAGAACTACAGCCAGTGTCTTCAACAACAATGGAAATAATGGTAGCAATAATAGAGTTGGTTTCTCGATAGGAAATGACAATCAACTCCCTGAAGGAATGACATTGGAGAAGCTGATGTTTGGGACAATGACAATATTCGATGATGAATTAACCGAGGGGGAAGAGTTGGGATCAGGTTTAGTGGGGAAAGCACAGGGATTCTATGTGGCAAGTTCATTTGATGGTACCAGCCAGCTGGTAATGGCTTTCACTGCAAAGTTTGGGATGGTCATTTATTTGTATTCGTTCATCTCCGTCTATTTCAATTGTATAGTTATTTTATTATGTAAATGAATGATTATTTTAATTTTTATGTAAATGATTATTTTAATTGAATTGAATTTAGTTATATATAATTAAAATTTGTTGTTATTTTAATTGAATGATGTTCAACTTATTAATATGCGAATGATTATTTTTATTTTTAAATTAATGGTTATTTTTACTAGAAGTGAGTGAGCCAAACGGCAACGATGAAGTGAAATGATTATTGATAAAAGTAAAGACAACAGTCAGTTGAAAAAGAAAAAAGTATTAAAGTAAAATACTTTCGTAAATTAGAGTTTGAGATAGTTATTTTTTTAAAATAATTAAATATTTTTTTTAATTTAGATANATTTTTTATTTTTATATATATTGAGTTAAATCTGCAGCCTATTATTTACATTGTTTAAATTTTTTATTATCTCTCTAGTAGAATGGTTAAAATAATAACAATTTGAAATAGTATTTAACGGCCGAAATAATCAATTGGAATATAAAATAAACTACTACTGTGTTTTAGTACTAATATATGCACGAGCATTTTGAATCATTGATAGCAAGTTTTATAGATAATACTATATGGACACATATGATAAAACTACAACTCACACCTTAACTTAATTATGAGTGAGGTTTTATAAAAACTAACAGATTAACTCTTTTTTTTAAATAATATATATGTTAATATAATGATTTTTTGTTATTTATTCCAACCATGTCCTCATCCGAACCTTACATCACAATTTATGAAGTACGGATACTTTTTTGATTTATTGTGTATTCAGACATATTTTAGATACGACATACGTCTACTCATCTAATATACGTATTTTCTGTGTCTAACCGTATTTTAATAAAAAGGTAAAAAAAAATTTTCGAACACACTTAAATACATCTAAATACCATTATGTGTCAGCGTGTTCAATCTTATTCTTAACCTGTATTATTAAAATAAGTTTAGAAATAGTATATATTATTAATTATTAAAACAAAATATATTTTAAATACTTTATATAATTAAAAAAATATTAAAAATAATTAAAAAGTTAATTTATATATTAATAAAATACTAAAATATTATTACAATTTATTTAAAAAATATTTTATATATATACCGTATCTCCGTATCTTATAAAAATTTTAAATTTGTATATCCACATATTTCGTGTCTATATCAATGTCTATACATTACAACACATACTCGAAATACATTTATACCGAAAGAAAGAAATTTTCAGAGAAATTTTGGTTCACCCATCCATGCACATCCATTTGATCCATGCGACTTATCACAAATATTTAAAAAAAAAAGCATGTAAACACTTATTGTAGCGCATATGTTTCACTAAATAGCATGGCATACAAGTCAATCCTATGCTAATAAATTAGTCATAACACCAACAAAGTATTAATAAACCAAAAGTAAAGCTTAGATCATAAATTTGAAAAGCATCATACATAAAAATAAGTTTAGATAGGTTTATAAGTATCTCTTTTTTCTCTTAACTTATAAAAAATTATAGTATTAATGTTTGGTATATATAATTTTTAAAATTAAATTATAACTTTTTAAAAAATTATTTAAATATTTATAAAAAGTTTAAAAAATATATTTTTTTATAATAAAATTTTTTTTATCCAAATTGAACCATAGTGCATATGTAAATAGCATAGCATACCCAAAAAGTTAATCATACGCTAATAATTAGTCATAACACCAACAAAGTATTAATAAATCAAAAGCAAAGTCTGGATCATAAACAGAAAAGCATCATATGTATAGTGCACATGTTTCACTAAATTGCATAGCATATCCAAAAAATAAATCTTTTGCTAATAAATTAGTCATAACACCAACAAAGTATTAAATGGGAAGCAAAATATTGACCATAAAAAAAAGGTTCTGTAATAAAAAATAGCCAAAATAAAATTAGACTACTACATCATATGTAATTATACTCTGATATATATTAGTGTCTTATTTTTTAAAAGATATAACTTAGACTAAGAGCTTGTTTGGGTGAACTTTTAAAAAAAGATCTTTTCTTGAGTTATTTTTTTAAAAGATTTTATAAAAAAATAAAAGTAATTTTATGTTTGGATATCTCGTGAAAAAAGATCTTTTTATCTATCAATTATGTTTGGGTATAATAATATAAAAGTACTTTTTTGTTTATTTATTACATAAAAAACCTTTTTTTAAGGAAAAAAAAATCTTTTAAAAAAAGATGTAAATTACATCTTCTCAAAAAAGATCTTTTTTTTATTTTTCTAGTGCTTTTACTTTTACTACTAAAAATTTGTCAAACACGCTAAAAAATAAAAAAAAATCTTTTTCATTTTTTTAACAAAATAATGGTACCCAAACAAACACTAACTGTAATTAATTATTATATTTGGTTGGTGCTAGGTAGTTAACAAAAATTGTCTTTGGGTGTAGTGTGATACGCACTCAGCCTCCTAATATCTTGTGATATGTACTCAGCTTTCTATATAAAAGTAGAATTTGCCTCTAGTATAACTCTTGAATTCTAAAATACAATGTACTATTTCTCTATTTTTTGTTACTGCTGCATAATTTTTTCATTACTTATAAGAATCCTTTAGTTTTAAGGAAGGTATTCGTTAATGTTATATTTTAAAAAGGAAATTATGACATACATCAAATATTGATAAAGAGTAATTTAAACCAAAGAAAATCAACAAAAATTGAAAATATAACTGGCCATAAAAATAAAGAACATAAATCTTGTAAGGGAAAGTATGAGGAGCCAATGAAATATTTATACAATGTATACAATGGAGGTTTATGAAGTATTAGAGATATAATCATTAGTGTTACATTTTCTCATCAGCTGAAACTTTTGGGATGAGTGGTATCATGACATGGTATTAAAGTGCTAGATCCGAAAGGTCAATAGTTTGATACTTGGTGAACCCAAAAATTAAACTAATCTCATTCAGATAACTTAAAATTAAATACTCATCTCATTCAGATAACTTAAAAATAGCATGACAATACAAAATTCATTATAACATTCTAAATTTTTTTTTTATTAAAGATATGAGACTCGAACCCGCAACCTCTTAATTGAATATGAAGAGACTATGTCATTTGAGTTATTATTCATTGACACATTCTAAGTTTATCTTATTATGAAAGGAATATCTTTTTGTATAAAAAAAAAATAGGCAATATCTTTTTACAAATACTATATTTTTATCTATGATTATTTTTTGTTTTTGTAATCCTAAAACTATGATTGATGTATACCTGCAACCTTTAATTGACGAGCTAAAGTTACAATTTTTTTTTCCCTTCTTATTCTCTTTAACTCAATAAATTTCCCTCGTAGCAATAAAAATCCATTCCTTCTCTGTTCTGTTAATTTTCATCCTTCTATTTAATGCTTTCATTGACCATGGCAGTAACAGATAACACTCGCTTAATAGAATTAACATAGATCCTCTAGATGCTTTGCGTGATTGCTTCATACTTTTTCCCTTTATTCAAAATCCATCGTAGTTCATTTGATATCTTCACTCTTCAGAGGCAAAATATTATTTCAACGATTGAAACTACCGTACCTAATTCTCATTATCAAGAATATGACTAAATTGGATGACCAATGAATATAATGAGTAACGACAAATAAAAGATTGAAATCTGAACTTATTAATTCGTAGAAGATATTTTAACAAAAAATAAGAGATTAAATATTTATTATTTTACTAATTACACAGTCATCGTTAATATATTAATTAGTGAAATATATTTATTTTTGCTTCTGAAACCATGATAAATTAGGTAACTATACTAATGAGATTTATTAGTTCTAATAATTTTTTTTTCTGCTGTCTCCTTTGTATGTAAAGAGATAAAGTAAAACTAACCTAGCCTTTCTAACCATTATCTCACATAGAAGCACTTTTTTATTAGAATAATGTTTTATAAATTATAATTAATATAATTTATTATTTTTTATCAATATTTAGTGAATAAAAATTATTTTTATATTAAATTCTAAAAATGATTGTCGAATCGGCTTTCAAGAGTTTACATTAATTGTGATGTTCACGTGATTCAACTTGAATGAAGCAGTCAACCTACAGAACCGATCTTAATGGTATACTGCAACAGAATTCTTTTTTACGAAAAAGAAAGGGTAAAAAAATCTCAAGAAATCAGTTCAAAACAGAATAATACCAAGTCTTCACAACATTCTATTCTATGCGAATATTTCTTTCTTATTTAACCATAAACGGTAAACCCTCGACCAATTGACCCACACATGCATACACCGACCCAACAAGGGACATCTTGAATCAAAGCACATGATATCAAAATGAACAACACCGGGAACAAAGGTACACCTATTGTAGATACCTACGTCACCCCTCTTGTTCTCTCCGGCATCGGCGTAATAGCCATGGTTCTTATTATTACAACCTTCTTCTTCATCTTCTGGTGGCAATACCTTAGGCCGCATCGGGATCAAACCATTAACAACACAGCTTCTGGAAGTCCTGTAAAGAATAATGGAGTCGATGAGGATATCCTCAAAAGGATCCCTCTTATTACCTACAACAAACGGTGGCAAATAGAACCTGAATGTTCTATTTGCCTCGGCGAGTTGAAGGACGGGGAGGTGCTAAGGTTGTTACCCGCTTGCAACCATGCTTTTCACGTTCCATGCATTGACGAATGGTTCAAGGAGCACACCAATTGTCCCAACTGTCGCTCGCTCATCACCTGCGAAGGTGATCAGGAGATTGACGACCACTGGATAAGGGTGGTCACGCATGGTTATGATGACGATCATAATAACAATAATAATAGAGACACCGACAATGGTGACGATGATGTTAGTAAATCTTCCAATTCAACAAACTCGAGATTAGAACGACTTAAACACCCTAGTTCCGTACCATTATGTGACATGAAGAACAAGCAATGTTCCTTTGGGAGGAAGTTGAAGAGATCCTTCTCTATGGATCAATCATATCTATGCGTTGCTGTTACCATACAACAAAGAGATCATAGTGTTCATCATCAAGAACGAGAGGCTTCTGCCTCTTCTTCTTCGAGTAATAGTAAAGGTATTATGATGATGAACCACTATAAATCAAGATCATTATCAATGAAGCATATTGATCAAATGTCTAGGGTGCTCGTAAGACCCCCCTCGCAATTTCGGAATGGTAGCTTTGGATGATTCAATAATTTCATTCTTCCCTATTGAGATAAAATTAAACAAGTTCTAACAAACTTATCGATTATAACAGAGTAACGTAAACAAAACAAAAATTAAAACTCATAATATAATAATACAATAACCTGGTTAATTATCAAGGGGTATAAGTACTGAGGATGAATGGACTGACTTTAGTCTTGTTTAATTTCAGTATGTTCTTTGCTTTGTTACTCTGTGGCTACATCAGTGTGATAGTTTGAGAGAGCCTTAGGTTCAAATAATTATGTTGAGGACAATATTCTGTTTTGTAGGTTGTTCGTCTATGGTAAATAGACATTGCACTTTGTGGTAGTAGTAGTCTCTATCTATGAATTTGAAATCCAGCAATAATTTTCCTTTTCTTCAAAGACAAAAATTAGAATAGTGATGACATATCATCTTATTAAAATATTAAATATGAAAAAATAGGTCTCTACAAAAAGATCTGAAATTTACCATGCTTGAAAAGAGTGCCAAAAAGTGAAAAAAATATAGTCATAGCTTCTGGCCATGCTTTTTTAGTGCTTTTGCAGGGGTAACATGTGCAACCTTGGCTGTTGCTCTATCGGCCCGTTTTATTGAGATATGATCACGCTTACTTTGTTGCCATCGTGTTACCTATTGCCATTGAAATATGTATAACTCTATAACTATGTTTCTAAGCGTGTTCTCCTGTGAATATACAGACATAGAGGTCACTTAAATAAAGACGCTTAAAACGTTTTTTTTTTTTAAAGATATTCTCATGTTGTGTTTTAATTGGTTTATGTCTAATTTATTCGGTATTCCTCATCACATATTATTAAATTTCTCAAAAAATTTTCTTTCCAAAAACAATAAAAAATATTTAATTTAGACTAAAACAAAAAAATAATAAATTAACTATTAAATTTTTTTAAAAATTATTTTTAAATTTGTTTTTATTTTTAATATAAGCATTAGAAATAAATAAAATTCTTATAACTAAATGTAGTGTAACAAAATATATATAATATTAATTAGTTTTTAAAAAATTCTAAAAAAATATTTTCTTTCATTTTAGTAAAATAACTATTTATTAAAGTACACAAATTAATTATTTTCTTCTCATATACAGTTTTTTTAAGACATAAAAGTAATTAATTAGGACATTGGTTAAGATAATTAAAATCACTATTTCAATAAATTTTTAATTTAAAAAAATTCTAGTTAATTTTGGTATAAAAATTTTGAATTTGAAAACATTGATAAAAATTATGTTGAATTTTGATTTATTTGATTCTTATTTAAATTAATCACTACATAAGTTAAATTTCTGTTTTGAAGTTATATTCGAGCTTTAATCTAATTTTTAAAATTTCAATTTACTTAGTTTGATTTTTTAACTTAGGTATCCGTGACTCGTATTAGGGTTTTAAGTGTTTAGTTGAAAAAAAATAAGGTAAAAAAATTTCAATTGTCACATCAAATAGTCGCTAGAATGTATAATGTAGCAGTCGTTAGTCCATCTCAGCATGTCGTTAACGATTTTGTGAGACAGTGACAAAAATAAGATTAGGAACCAATGAGAGTCATAACTATTAAGTTGGGAGACTAAATTGAGTAAATCAAAATTTTTGAAATTAGATTGAAACATAGTTGTTAGAACTGAACCAGTGATCGAACCGGTCAAGCTACTGGTTCACTAGTTTATTGGTTCAACCGATAAATCACTGGTTAAACCAATAAAATCGGTCTCACGTAAATATAAAATATTTAAAAACTTAAAATTAAAATTTGAAATACATATCTTCACTAACATTTTATGAAGAATCAAGTCTCAACTTCTAAAAATAACTAATATAAAAAAAACAATAAAATTTTAATACTATAATAGTATCTTATTTTGACACAATAAAAAAATAATTAATTCACAAAGTCTATCATCTAACTATAATATCAGTAGATTTTAACACTAACATCAAAATAAATAACCTTAATCACAATACTAGCAATAAAATAGATCAAGTAAATTAATAAATTTTTAGTGAAATTTATATTTATATTAATAATGGTATATAATTAAAATATAATTAAAAAGAAATTATAATGATTAATTGGTGGTGTTAAAACATTAAAAGAAATTATAAATAAGGTTTATAATTTAAAAAATCAAAGACTCAATTAAAAAGATACGAAAAAATGATGTTAAAATATTCCAACTCTTTAAAATAAAAATATTTAAAATTCAATTAAAAATTATTTAAAATTTAAACTCAATAAAAATTTATATTCAATGTGTTTTGTATTAAATATATTTAATAACCTATTATATCATATTGGTTGAAATTAGTTTTTATAATGTTAATTCTCTAATAACACTCTATTAGAAATATATATATAGATGAATGTGATATATTTTTTCATGTAAATAATCTTTTAAAAAAATCTAATAGTTAATTTATTATTTTTTTGTTTTAGTCCAAATTAAATATTTTTTTATTGTTTTTTGAAAGAAAATCTTTTGAGGAATTTAATAATATGTGATGAGGAACATCGAATAAATTATATAGAAATCAATTAAAACACAACATGAAAATATCTTTAGAAAAAGACATTTTAAGCGTCTTTATCTGGATGGCCTCCTTTCTAAAATGTATCTAGATGTAAACTATGGTCATACTTTTTAAATTGTGTGTCTAGATGGGAACTTATTACCACAATTTTAAAGTTGTGACTATATCGTTATTAAATTAAAAAAAATCCTAATATATATTGTTTTATGTACTCTAATGCGCTCAAAAAACCATAAAAATTTTGGATAATAACTGCATCAAAAATAAAAAATTATTGCATCTTTAAGACTCACTATAAAGGGTAAGGAATCACTTGTTACTTTTAAAACCATCTGAAAATTGTTCATTTAGCCGCCAATAACATATTTGTTCAATATCTTTGGGCAATGGATCTCCAATGCACAGGTATACAGCTTCTTCCGTTATATGCTGAGAAACCAAATGCATTGATTGCAAATATTTAAAAGCAACAGAAACTGTCATATAGGATCCATTGACCTAATGGAAAAATAAAATAACTTCATGTTCTAATAATTGATAATACAATTCACAAGGATAAGAATTTCAATATGGTAGTTGTTCCATGACTTATTTAGAATTAGAGTAATTTGAGTCTAAACGTGAGATCCAAACACCTTTATATGAAAGATCTGGCGTTTTTTCTTGCAGGAATGAAGTCATCCGAATTTCTCGTGAGGAGATGGAGGGTGGTATCTGCAAGAGATTTCGATGCTTAAGTTATCAAGGGTTTTAGGCAGATTTTTAATATATTAGAGTGTCAAAATATTTTATAAGTGTAGACATAGGGTCAATAACCACCTTTTGAATAGTCTCACTTTTGGTAATGGATTGGTTACTCCCTTTTAATAGGAATGTTATTGAGATTTTCTTTCTAGATGAATAGGAGATATTATAGGAGTTATGAAGATGGCCTAAAGAATGGGGGCTTGAATCTATGACCTCCTTTTTAAACTTCTTTTGCGTTTGCTTCTGACTAGAATAGGAACCTAGTTGCTGTTAAGTCTGTCAAGTTGAGATTTCAAGAGACAATGTTATTTTGTCTCTTCATGATGCGATTAGGAACAAAGAAACTTTTAGCTTTTGGATAGCTGTGACTTCTGAGAAATAGACAGTGCATGAGTCATTTTTATTTTGTCTCATATCGAAGTAAAATAGAAGAAGAATAGAGAAGAGAGAATCACACAGCCATATATCCTGGTTCAACTATTATATGCAATGTGACCTACATCCAGTCTCCCCCACAACAGTGGTAAAATTTTCAGTATCTTTCAAAATGATTACAAATACCAATTTTTCTAGGATTCAACCCAATCCTATCTGGGACAAACCCAACTTCTACCCAAACTAGATTTGGCTAGGTTCAATCTCTAGACTTTCAACCACTAAGTGCTCACCTAACTTAGTAAGAAAATTTCCTCAGGATCATGTGTATAAAACAAAAACAAATATACAAAAGAATTTGACATAATTTTCTGGCTTTTTCTAATAACTCTCTTTGCCTTTTTTTCTCAATGGATTTTACTGATGCTTCACTTAATGCCTTTTTTCCATTGAAAAGAAACAAAGAAAGATGAACACTGAAAAATAGAAAATTTAATGTAAACTCATGAAGGAGAAGAAGGGATAGCTTGTAAGCTATGAAGATCCAAACTTGTGTGCTCACTCCTTACTTCAATTCTTAGTCATTTATCCTTTTGATAGAGGAGTAAAGCTTCCAAAACTTGAACTTGGTTTGAACAATTTTGACTTTTTCTTCCTCAAATTTTGGCTCCAAGTTTTATTCTTGACTCTTGATTTGTAGCAGAGTTTCATAAACTCAATTTTCTTCAAGTTTCGCATTCGTTGCATGTAGGAAGAAAGCATCTTCAACAAGCAATATAAAGCACAAAGAAGGAAATGATTTTCTGATTCACTTTCGAATTTGATCTTTGTTTTTGTGCCTAGCCTTTGACTTTCTTCTTCTTTTTCTTTTGTTTCTTGATTTTTGTAATCACTTTTTTTCTTTGATTTAAGCCCTAATCAGAGCTTTCTTTTCTTGCTCAATTTTAGAACTAATTCACGTGGGTTAGAGAAGAGAGGAGAGTATGAGTTCGGTCACTTTACTTTGGTTCAGATGAGAATAAGTTGCTTATCTTCATCTTGGATAGTGATTTGCAACTTTTTCTTATGCTATCAATGAATGGAATGAGCTAAATACTTTTGGTCGTGGGCCTGATCCATCATTGGGCCTTGCTTGTTGTTCTTCCATTTGAATTTGGCCTGCACACTAGCCAAACAAGTTATTCACACAACTTTGAGCTTTTGGTCCAATGTTATAATGTTTTATCATCATCAAATTATTGTTATTATTTCTTCAAACTCAACAAGTTATTTACTTATTTAGATAAGTAAGGCTAGGCTATTGTCGCCGTGTCCAACCTCTATGAGGTCGGGTAGGTATTGATGTGGATAATATCTGTTGATTGTGATTTATTCATTTTGGACTTGGCTAAGTTATGGGACAAGGTATGAACAGTACCCCTACTTGAGACCGAGCTTCACTAGGTCAGACTCAAGCATTTCTAAGTCAATCTTTTTGAAGTGGCAGCTTCATATTGCTTTTTTGTAGGTATAATCTTTTATGTCTTGTTCAGTAGTTTTTAGCATGTCATCTAACGTACCTTTCGACTTAACCTGGGTAGATGCTACTATTCTTTTTGTTGTTCCCATAGTTGACAACGAGTATGTAGAAAAATTTCGTTTATAGCATAGAGTTTGTAGAACCCAAGAGGATCAGGGGAAGTATATGCTACTAGTGGCTCCTGACCCTGAGGATAGAATTTGTTTTCCCCGATTTAATAACTTGGAAAGTCATTTTCTTTTCATGTATGACTGTTTATTTACTAGGCTGGAGGTATCCCTTCCTTTTACTAATTTTGAAACAGAGATTCGTCGTATCGGTAAAGTGGCTCCTTGATAGAGGCTAAATATCGGTTTAGAATTTTCACAAAAGATTCACGTTACAAGTATAGTTTTAAACCTACAAATGATCCTAATCAAATTTTAAAAGGTTGCATTGTCACAATACAAATCAAAATAACCAGGAGTAGAATCCCAGGTTTTTCTTCCTAAAAATTACAATCGAGTGCTCAATTATTGGCTATGGAAAAAATCAGGGGGTTTGGATTGCAATTAACAAGAATTTAAATGACAAAAAAAATTAGAGAATCAAGTTATAACTAAATATCAAAACAATTAAACTAAAACAATTAAGGAAATTAGCTAAGAATGATCTTGGCAAGGGTTGATGGTTAAGGATCAATATCCTTGCCACTAACCACGATATGATAATTATAAAGAGCAATCCCACTTCATCATCTCCAACATAGGAGGACAGTCAAATAGGCTTAATTAATCTTAATCCATAAATCCTAATCAACTTACTAATTGAATTAGCAAAAGATTAGCGTCAATGGAAATAAGATTAATTAAAATTTTCAAATTATCAATCAATTTGGACATTAGTGACTCAAGGTTATCCAAATTACCCAAGCCAAAAATGCAAAAATTTACTTTAAAACTAAAAGAGGCATTTTATCAAACACTTAGAGGGTATATAAACAAAATATTATAAATTGCATAAATTATAAAAGCTATAACTACCAAACTCAAGAAAATAATGAAGATAACTCAAGTAGGAATCAATAACATGAAAAAACATCAAAATTGCATTAATAGAAAACCAAAATTCACAAGAATTCATGAAACTAAAATAGCATAAAACAAGAAACTAACAATAAAAGCTAAGTGAACTAAGAGAGTATAATAAGAAAATATAAAGAAAATTAAACTAAAACAAGATTAAAATCTAAATCTAAAGAAAAATTAAACTAAGAAACCCTAAATTCTAGAGAGAAATTGGAGTTTTTATCTCTAGAATTGTCCTAAAACATAATGAAAACCTCTACTATGACTACTTGGTTCATTCTCCTTCAATCCTTGATTCAATAGAATCATAAATGAGTTGGATTGAGTCCAAAAGACTCTAGAAATTGCCCTTCACGTGTTTCATTAATGAAGCACGTTTTTGGTGTCCCACGTACACGAGATTTGGCTGCATAAGCGGACGGCTTAACTCAATCTTCACTATAGACATATATGCATATCATTTTGAAGTCTTGGATGTTAGCTTTCTAATGCCACTAAAACTGCCTCATTCGGAACTCTATAGCCTAAGTTATGATCACTTTAGTATGAAGAGGTCAGGATTGACAACTCTATAAATCCTTCACTTCTTCATGAATTCTCCACTTTTGCATGCTTTTTCTTCATCCTTCCAAGTCATCCTTGCCTTCTAAAACTTAAATCACTTAAACAAATACATCAATGCATCGAATGGAATAAATATGAATTAAATTCGACAATTTAAAGACATAAAAAGCATGTTTTTCACAATCAAGCACAATTAGGAGAAATTCACAAAGGCATACATTTTCCATGAATAAATGCAAGATAAGTTGATAAAATCTACTATTTTCTAACCAAATATCATCGTAAAATATGGGTTTATCAACCTCCCCATACTTAAACAAAGGCATGTCCTCATGCTTTACATCAAGAAAGACATGAGAAAGGGGTATCAACACTTATTATATGCAATCTATCTAAATGCATTTTACCTACTCTATCCTATGTAAACTCACTTAGTTAAAAATAAATCAAAATCTAAGAGTATTGATAAGCAAGAAGGGAAAAAATAATAATGATAGTAAAATCAACTCCCCAATTGATTCAAGTCTTAAAAAGTTTAATGAACTTGCAAGATAAAGTTTCAAAAGCAAAGGGAACATAGAATTGAGCGATCGAATCATCACCGGATGTGTATACGCTCTAGTCGCTCAACTGTATAGGGTTGATTCACTCAATTCTCTTCTAACCTTGATTTCTAAGCTTGTTTTTCTTCTAACAATCAACAATTATTCAATGCATGCATACAAATATCATGAGTACTTTTCAAGGATTGTAATGAGACTAGGGTAAAGGTCAGGATGTATAGTTTCACATAATTAGACAGTTTCACACCCAATCAAACCACCATGGCTAGTTTTCTAGCTTTTTGTGATCACAATAGGCTAATTTTTTAAGGGAGATCCATTCATGGCTTTGGAATTAAAGCTAGCCACTGTTGAGTGTTTTATACAAACTCTGCAGTTAGACATAAAACCATATGCAATTGCCTTGATTATTGTCCTTCATGGAGTAAATAACCCTTCTTATTTTGCTATTGGGTGTGCTTTCCATGGTTATACATTGAAAAGTGAGCTGACCACTGATGCGTGAGCATCTTTCCTATCTTTTCCTAGTAAATTTGCATCTAATTTGTTGAGTTTAATAAAGAATTAATTATCTTTTAGCCAATATGGATGCTACTTTGAGTATTTTGTAATTTTGTTTATTTTAGGTAGTATTCAGCTGGATTTGATGGAGTTTCTGCAGCACAAGAATCAAAAGAGATGGCAGTGAAGAGCGACGCGTACGCGAGATTTGAAGAATTGCATAGCGACGCATGCGCGTGACCGACGCGTCCGCGTGACTTGCGAAAAAGACCATCAACGCGTACGCGTGACATGCGCCACGTGCAGAAAACGCAGAAAAACGCTGTGGACAATTTCTGGGATGCTTTTGACCCAGTTTTCAGCCCAGAAAGTATATATTAGAAGCTGCAGAGTGAAGGAATCAAGTGGTCCCCATCCATCAATTGAAGACTTGCTAATTGCTATAATTAATTCTGATTTAAATTCAAATTTGAATTTGAAAATAGGAAAAGATATTATCTTAATTTTAAATATTAGATTTTTAAATTAATTAGGATTAGTTATAAAAAGGAGAAACTTTTCTTCTTTAAGGGAGGCCATCAGATTGGAACTCTATATATTTTACTAGAATCCTTATTTTCTTCTCTGAACCATGGGCAACTAATCCTCCATTGTTAAGGTTAGGAGCTCTGTCTATTTGTATGGGTTGATTTTATTGCTTTTTCTATTTTAATTCATGTGTGGATTTATAATTTAAGAATTGTTTTCACTCTTTATCTTATGAATTTGGGTGGAACGGAAGTATGACCCTCTTTCTATTTGAGTTCTTGTAAAACTTGGAAAAGCTCTTTACTTGAACAACAGCTTGAAAACATATTCTCCTAAATTTTAATTATTTGGATTTAACAGGATACATGACATATAATCCTCATATTTTTTGGTAATTAGAATTTTTGTGGCATATAAACTGGAATTTGAACTTCACCCTCTAATTGGAATTAATTGATCAAGGCATTGGCAGTCGATGAATTTTAGAGGAGACTAGAAAGGTCTAAAGAATTAGGGTCTAGTCACATATAGTTTGCCATAAATTAAATCCTACATGATTAACATAGTTAGTAAGAAAAGTTAATCCGGAAAAATAGATAACTCTGAAGCCTTAACTGTTTCTCCAATATTTTATTTTCAATTTATTTACTTGCGTGCCTGCCTTCTGATATTTTCAAATTTAAACCTTTTGAATATCTCAAAACCCTTTTCTCCTTGCCTAACTAAGCTAATCAATCAATCATTGTTGCTTGATCCATCAATCCTCGTGGGATCGACCCTAACTCACGTAAGGTATTACTTGGTACGACCCGGTGTACTTGCCGGTTAGTCTGTGGTTGTAAAAACACTGCACCAACCACTGGCTCTTTAGCTACAAATAGGCTGATAAGCCTGTATTCTAGATTTGATGAGATAGAAATTGCGTTGTCATTGTTTACTGATATGAATGAAAAATCACTGATCACTTGGATTTCTGTGATATTCGGCTGTGTGTAGGCCAAAAAATCAAGTGAGGCCATGCTGTTGTTCAGCAAAATGAACGCATGTCGACAAAAATTAGATGCGATTTTTTTAAGTAAAAGAGCTCAACACAACAAGGTGGAGCAACAAAGTACAAAAAACAAAGACCTCAACCCATAGTCATCTCCGGCACTATCATCAACAACCATTGGATTCAACACCATTCCACTCTGTGTAACGCATAAACAACATTTCAATAACATCCGCTACTCCTGCTTCTTGACTT
The DNA here is from genome assembly GCF_000817695.3 of Arachis duranensis. Classification (NCBI taxonomy): domain Eukaryota; kingdom Viridiplantae; phylum Streptophyta; class Magnoliopsida; order Fabales; family Fabaceae; genus Arachis; species Arachis duranensis. Next base: position 11,981,244 of record NC_029773.3, on the reverse strand, counting down.
CTGAAAAATCTGTTCTTCCTTTCTATCCATGTATTCTAGATAACTGAAAAAAAATTAGCCACCTTTTTCTTTCTTTCTTTCTTGTAGGTACTCCTAACCAACTCTCAAAATGCTATTTAATTGACCCTGAAAATTTTCATAATCTGTCATAGGCAATCAACCATGAACACCATACTTGCCAAGTAAACTCACAACCAATAAACAAGTAGTAAACAGTTTCAACATCCTCTTTACATAACATACATATATTATCATGCAAATCGATAACGCCTAACCTACATAATCTCTCCTTAGTATTAACCCTACCAACTAATACAAACTAAGTAAATAACTCAACCCGTGGTGGTACTAAACTCCTCCAAATAGAACTAGTGAAATTGTAGCTAGTAATATCATCAGAGAGAGTCGCCCCCTTCTAAACTTGCACAAAGGAGTTTGTAGAATAAACGCATGATTTATCAAATTTTCATACAAGATGGTCCTCTCTCTTAGTCGATAATTTGATTGATTCTAGAACTTCATGAAGTTGGTTAACAAGTTCCAACTCCCATTGGAATAGTTCCCTCCTCTATTGAAAATTCCATATCTACTCTAACTCATCCCAAAATCCACAATCTCTTATAACAGATCTGTTTTGGTTTGAGACTGAAAAAAGTCTTGAAAAGGAGTCTTTCAAAACACTACCTGGTAACCAATTATCCTCTCAGAACCGGATACTTCTACCATTCTCCACCTCCAAAGACAGTCCGCGAATCATTTTGTCTCTCACCTCCTGCTCCTTAATCTGTAACTGACACATATCCTTCCATGGATCTCCTCTTGTAGGTAGATTCTAATGAGAAATCAAAACACTAGGATTTAAGCTAATGCAATAACACACAATCTTCTTCCATAATGGACAATCTTTCTTTGAGGACCGCCACCACCACTTGAATAGAAGAGTAGTATTCTGAAGCACTGCATCCCCCACTCCCAACCCTCCTTACCTTTTTGGAGCTTGCACTATATCCCACTTTACTAAGGGGATCCCATGCTTTCCATCCTCATTCCTCCACAAGAACTTTCTTTGCGGAGAGATTAACTTCTCTACCATTGCTCTTGGCATTTTGTGCAAGCTTAGATAGTATATGGCAAACTATTACGCACTGATTTAATAAGAACCAGCTTACTCACTTTATTGAAGGTTTTCGCTTTCCATAAACTTAGCTTCTCTTCCACTTTATCTATTATCTGCTTCCATATGTTGACAAGTCGTGAATTTGCTCCCAGTGAAATTCCAAGATATTTAACTGGCAAAGATGCTTCCTTACACCCCAGCAAACTACACATCCTCTGCGTCTACTCTTGCTCACAATTAACTAAAATCAAGCTGGATTTATCAAAATTGATACTCAATCCAAATATCACCTCAAAACAACGCAAAAATTTCTTGTAATTTTTGATAGTTTCCTCATCCTATGGAGAGAAAAGGATGGTGTCATCCTCAAACTGTAAGTAAGACAATTTAATATTATCCCTTCCAACCAATAGTGGAGAAATTCTGTTATTCCTCACTGCCTCACCTACCATCCAATGAAGCACATCAACAACCAGAACAAAGAGAAATAGAGAAAAAGGATCACCTTGCCTTAAGCTAGTTTACTATTTAGGTGCTGCTAGCTCGGAAATCTTTGAATTGGTAAGAGATTGCATGGCTATGTCTTTTGAAACGATGTGGAGTTGGAAGAGTTTGCAAGGAACTGCTTTGATAGATATGTATACTAAGTGTGGAAGATTAGATTGCGCTGAAAAGGTATTTCATAGTATAAATGAACCATGTTTGGCAACATGAAACTCTATCATATCAAATTATAGTTATATGGACTCAAATATAACACAATCACTAACTTAGTTTCAACAAACCATCAAAAGTTTTTTCAAAAACACTCACTCTGCAAGATGGAAACACTACGAGAAGAAGAAGAACATGGAGGTGCTAGCGAACGAGGGATGGCATGCCTGTCGCATGGAGAATGCATGTCCATCCCCAAGCATCTCGCGATCCACGAGCATCGCAGGGCACGAGTTGTTGACCGAGGACGCATGGTTGTCCATCGTCATCTCATAGTTGGCATGAATCCAGAGTCAGTTTCACGTAGAGTGTGAGAAGCACAATATCCTTACACGTGTTCATTCTACTTCTGTTCCACTCACATGCACAGTTCCAACATTAATTCAATATAAAAAATAATTTTTGGTGCTACTAGTGGAATTCAACCTTGAAAAGTGTTTTTAACCTAAATGAGAGTAAATAGGAAGAGAAATTAGGATTTAAAAAAAATTAAAGTGTTTTTGTAACTATAAAATATATTTACTTAATTNTAAATTTTTTTATTATTTTTTCAATTTTAATCTTTTATTATTTAATATTTTTTTATAATTCTTTTAATCCTACTTAAAAGATATATATATATATATTTAGAGATCACATTTTACAAAATAATTATGAAAAACAAATCGAGAGAATAGGAATGAATTCACTCCCTTTCAAATACATACAACACAATTATCATTACAAAAATAGTAGGCTCATTGTTAAAGGTATAAATATAGTATTTTAGCTCCTACATAACCTTCAAATTACAAGCATCTAATTTTGCTTCCAATAGCAACAGCTGCTCCAAAAATACGATTTTGTCCCAAAAATTTTCTCCTCTTAACTTCTGCACTGACAGGCTATTAGGTTAAGCTGTTTATGTTACTATATGGTATGGTCACTATGACTTTAATTCTTTAACCATGACGATTTAATAGCAACAGAAAAAAATAAAACAACAAAAACAATAACAAAGTCTTGTCCCACTAGATGGGGTGGACTACATGAATCAAACGACGTCATTAGACTCTATCATGTATCATATCTATAGAGAGACCGTTTACATGTAGATCTCATTTAAGCACCTCATGGATGGTCTTTTTAGGTCTTTCTCTATCTTTCACCCCTTGTCCATCTTCCATCTCATCCACCCTCCTGACTGGGTGTTCTGTCGATCTTCTTCTCACATGTCCGAACCATATGAGCCGCAATTCTACCATCTTTTCTACAATAATAGATGCTACTCCAACCGTCTCTCTTATATCTTCATTCCTTAGCCTATCTAATCGCATATGACCACTCATCCATCTCAACATCTTCATCTCTGCTATACTTAGCTTATGTTCGTGCTCCCTTTTAGCCGCCCAACACTCTGTACCATAAAACATAATCGGTTTAATAATAGTGCGATAGAATTTACTTTTAAATTTTAAAGGTATATATTTGGAGAAAAATTCCCTTTCCATTTCCATTTGTTGACTTCACAGAACGCGTTAAGCGAAGAAAAAGAGATGCAATTATAATGAGAACATAAGAAGCGAAGCAACAAAGTAAGTAGGTACAGAACCAAACTAGCGAAGCTTTTGTCTCTAGATTCGTGTACAGGTACTTCACTATCTCTCTAAGGTACTTTTCAACCTTTTCTACATGTAAATTAAACGATTATTTGATAATATGTATCTGTATATTTTTTCACTATTTCTATCAATGATTTTACAAAGCAGAAATTGCTTAAAATATAGGTTAATTTTACGCTGTCTTTCGTTTAGTATCTAATTTTTATCTAAATTATCTTTATAGTAATTTTAAAATATTTAAAAATTTTTAATTTTTATACTTTTATATTTAAAATTAACTATTTAACTTATTTTAATAATTAGATAATATCTTTTAAACACTATAACAAACAACTAAGATATATTATATTTATGACAATGTGAGAGTCCCAAAACATCAGAATAGAAATAATCTATCACTAATGAGAGCCGTGTTATCATTCATCGTGATATAAATCCAAATAATATTCTTTTGGATGATGCTCAAACTTGCAAATTTTAAACTTTCCTTACCAGAACCACTCTCTACCTCCAAGCCAAAACCAATTATAGATGTTGTTTGGGATAATTTAATTTATCTTTTTTACATTATTATTATTATTATTATTATTATTATTATTATTATTATCAAATTTTTATTCCAAATGTTTTGAAGTAAGTATTAATATAATTTTTAATGTTTTTTTTCATTTTTTTTAAGAAACTATTTTAAAGTAACTAAATATTATCGCCACTGTTAATTTGGTAAAAAATAACAAATAGAAAATATAATACAAATTAAAATAACTTAAATCTTATATAATATAAAAACATAAATGAGCGGTGGTGAGTGAAAAAAAAAACATAATATCCTCAATTTTTTTATGACTTATTTTTTTTAATTCATCAGCACAAGTCATATGAAGAAAAAGGTTTTTAAAACATTTATAACACAAATAATCAAATAGAACAAAAAAATTTTAAAAATAATATTTATATATTTAGAGTAAATATCTTTTTTGTCTCCTGTGCTTTTTTAAATTTGACTACACGCCTCCTAACGTTTATAAAATATCAGAACGGCTCCTATCCATATACTCTGTGATATCAATAAGCCCTTCCGTTGATTTTTTTGTTCATAGTCGTCGGAAAACGCTGAGGTGTAACGTGCAGTCCGTGACATGGCCTTGGCACATCATATGTGGAATGGTATGTGTTCATTGGCACCATTAAGCCCCTATACAGTCAACAAAGCGACGTCGTTTTGGCCCGAAGCCTTTTTGCGTGTTATTGTGCAATCTCATTCTCCCTCTTTTATGAACTCTAACACTAGGGACTCAAGCATGAGCGATCCAGAGTTATCTTCAACCTCTCACACACGTCGTGTCTAGAGGAAGACTATGGTGGGTTCGAGTAGCAATGCAAGTGAGGGAAAGAAGACCAAGTTCCAGCACGCTAAATGCAAGTGTGGAACGTATGCAATCATGCAAGAATCTGGGACATCGAAGAACCCAAACAGAATCTTCCTCAGTTGTTCCTACTATCGCGTAAGTGTGCCTCCATCTTCCATTTATGTAATCAACTTCTTCTATGGTTTAAAAAGTTGTATTCACTATAATGGCAATTGTAGACGGAGCAACGTCACTGCAACTATTTTGTTTGGCTGGACGAACTGATTTCTAAATGTTTTGGGCATGAAGATGACAATGATGTTGAAGGAAGAATGATGATGCTGGAGAATAGATTGGAGCAATTAGAATATGAGATTGAGCATGAATATGAAGGAAAATAAAAAAAATGTAGTAATCACTATGGTGTATTTGTTATGCTGGCAATGTTAATTCTGTTAACAGCAATTGTATTTGTAGTGTTTTAGGGTATATTGTGTTGCTGTAAGTGATGCATTGACAAGGTTAAGAGATGGGTTAATTTGCTTTGTAATTGCAGGTTCTATATGAATTGAATGTGATTTTTTTGTATAAGAATGTTAAGTCTGAAACCATGATAAGTCTGCACAATGTTGTATAAGCTAAAAATATAATATTTATATTCATACTGCTAAGCACAAAGGCTTGATTTAGTTTGTTGATATATCAGCCAAAAACATCAGCACATGTCTGAATTCACAAAACTAAAAACATGTTCCAGTAGTCTTAAGTCTATTACATATTATAACTTGACAACCAAAAAACTTGACACCAAAATATTCATAACTATGACTATGAATATGTCATTTCTGAAGTCTTGGTGGCCTAAACCCATATGTTTGCTTGAATCTATAGGGTGCATTTAGGCCTAGTGTGGGGATAAATGTGAAGGGAGGTGTGGCAGTCCCTGAGCTAGTTGCTCCTTCAGTTGAAAGTTGCTGCTGAGTTGGTGGTTGTGTGGTTGGGGCTGTTGCCTGCTGTAGAGGGGGCTGAAGTATTGGGGCTGTGGCCTGGTGCATAGATTGCTGAGCTGTTGGGGTTGTGGCTTGCTATTGAGGGTGGTGAAGTGTAAGTACTGGTGGCCTAGTTATTGCTTGCTTGGGTCTGAAATTTAGCCCCTAGTTGAGTGTAGTTGGGGTAGTAGGGGTTGAGTGCTCAGTGTTGAAGTTCACACCCAAAACCACATGAAAACAACAGAATTCAGGGTCTATGCTCTTGGGCTAAAATATGTTATAGTTGCTAGACATGAATCTGTAAAATAAAATTACCTCTGTTGGTGGTGGGGTAGACTATGAAGATTGGATCTCAACTCTTGCCTCTTCTTTGACTAAAATAGGGGTGGATCTCTTTGAAACCTTTTTCTTTTGCTTTTTTGCTTTAGCTTGTGAAAGACACAAAAGAAGCAAAGTTGTTCAGCCAAATCAAAAAAAAAACCTAAGTAACTATAGGATGTAAGACAGTGGGCTACCACTGGATCAAGTGGTGTGGCAATAACATTCTAGGGGATATTTGGTTGAACTCCTTCTCCGGTCTGTGCAAATGAAAAATAGCATCTCAGCTACTTTCTTGCAATCTGGTGGTATAACTATTCTACTCAATTAATGGAAATAACAATAACTACAATGTAACAAAAACATGTAGAACTCCTTTAATCTGTGCTTGTTGCTGATCTACAGGTGTCTGTGATGATTGGTTTCTATTTTGCTATGGTTTTGCCTTCTTTCGCTTTGGCTGTCAATTCGGATTTGCAGGTGCGCCTTTGCAAGTCCTATGGTAGTGCCCCTTTTGCCCACATTTACTGCATATTACTTGGAATGACTTCCTCACTTTGTGACATTGTGGCGGCATTTGAGACTCAGCCACCACATCAACAACCCTTTTTTTTTGTTGGTCTCTTAGGGGGTCTCTTAATTATTGTTGCCTCTGGACGTAGCCTGTTGGTTTCCTCCCAAAATTTCTCAAAGTTCATTGGCTTTATGGAGTCCCCATAAGTAGCCCTTGCGGCTTCCATTGTAATCTATTTGTGTGTAAAATCCTCTATCCTCAGTTATTGTTTCATTAACCTTGATATAGCAGCTACTGCATGTTTGCATGGCAATTCTGATAGGATAGATACATGAATCAACATTTACTGAATCAACATTTACTGAATTCACATAACTACATTGCCAGACATTGCAAGCGCATGTTTGTCACAGCCACTCTTGTTTGGTATCTTTGGACTTCAAATAATACCATGGCTTCATCTCTAGCCCACTCTGTCGTCCACTTGTTGCTCTCAGGGATGATGTACTCATCCAGCCTTAATTGTTGAACTAGAGCCAATTTACCCTTGCACTTGCTTAACCTATGCTTGTGCCCTGCCATCTTTCTCATAATGTAGCTTCGAAGCTCCTCGCACATAGTTAAAATTGGTTTGTCCCTGTACTCTACGATCTTGGCATTCCAAACTTCACACATGTTGTTGGTTATATTGTCACACTTGGGGCTATGGCTAAAGTAAGCCTTGGTCCATACACCAGGATCAAATTTTCGTAGATACTCCCAAGCATCTTTATTCACCTTCTTCACAAGCTCCATTGAGTCCTTGAATTCTCTCATTGTTGTACTCTTAGCAGCCTTCCAAACTAATCCTTTTGTGTGCTTGTCCTTGAAGTGTTTGATGAAGTCTTTCCATATGTGTAGGACACAATTTCTATGATGAGCTTGTGGCATTTCCTCATGCAAAGCCTTAGCCAGCCCCTATAATAACAAGTCAACCGCAAATTGAATTAACAAGTCAAAACAACACACAAACCATAACACAAAAACAAATGAATGCATGTTACCTTCTGCTGATCGAACATGAAGTTCCACCCATTGGCAACTACTGGACCAAGATCATCGTGCAGGATTGAAAGAAACCATTTTAAGGAATCAGTGTTCTCAGATCCAACTATAGCAAATGCTATTACAAAGAAACTGTTATTGGCATCTTACCTCACAGCCGACAAAAGATGACCACTGAAGTACCCTTTTAGGAAGCATCCATCCAATTCAATCAGAGTACAGCCAGCCTTGAAGCCCTTCTTGCAAGCATCCAGAGAAATGTACAACCTATTGAACAGTGGACGACCCTCCGGTTGAGGAGTTATGTTAGTCATCCCAGTGGAACCTGGATTGCTTCTGTGAATTTCATTTAGGTAGTCATAAAGCTTTCCATATTGTTCTTGCTCCTTTTCAATTGTTTGCTCTCTAGCAGATTTCAAAGCTCTGTAAATCATCTTGTAATGTATATGGACATTATAGTCCTGTTTCATGTGATCGAGTGCCTCTTTGGGAGTCATTAGAGGTTGAGTTAGCAACCTTTTCACCAATTTACTTGTTGCCCAAGCTCTATCAGCCATGTTACTACTCAAATTTCTGCCATAGTTGTGCTCTCCAATGAATGTCTTGATTTGGAAACACAGACTCTGACTATTAGGAAAACAAAACACCAACCATGGACAACCCTCCTCAGCACACCTTGCTCTAATTCTCTTCGACTCATTCTTCAAATACATCAGCTCTTTACCCTCATAGACAAAGTAGTTCTTAAGTGCTTGTTTGAACATTGCCATGGTCTCAAATTGTTGTCCTACCTGAAACTGAACCTCACTATATTCGGCATCCTCACTAAAGTCAGGATATATTGCCTTATACTCCTCATCTGAACTGGATATTGGAGAGTTAAATGCCTCAGACTCATATTGATATGGCTTATCCAGGTCTGAGTCCAATTCCTTACCCACTGGATCTGAATTGGCCTTATCCCTTGCCTCACTAGTTGGGTCAACCTCATCTGGCCTATTACCTTGTTGTTCACTAGGCTCACTGTTTGGCACATTGTCTCCTTCTTGTTGGGATAGAACATATTTTCTTTTTCTTCCAACATACCTTTTTTCCTTCTTCTTCTTAGTCCTAGGAGACATGTCCTTATCATCACCTCTAGCAGGTGGCACATTCTTCTTCTGCTTAGGTGTTTGTTATCTAACACAACTCTTCTTCTTAGTACACTTTTGTCCAGCATCGATTGCCTCTTTCATCCTTACACTAGGCTGCTTCTTTCTCACACTCTTCCTCTTTACATTAACTTCCTCATCACTACTACTTTTATCAGATTTGAATCTAGGTGGGTGGTTGTAAGGTTCGTCTTCAGTGGTCTCATATCCATCATCGGAAGAAGAAGAATCAACCTCAACAACATCTGGCCCATATACTGGTTGACTAACATCATGCTCAAAATAAATAACCAGCAAATCTGACTCCACATTCTCCATCTTTTTATCACACATTTCATTGATCTCCTTATCTCCCTTGATAACATGTAAGCCAGACTCTAAATCAGGGGCATTGCCATCATACCAATACATCTGTTTGTAGCTTGTACACCCTAAACCCTTGAACATTTCCTCCAAATCCTTGAAATTAACATAATCTATGTCTAATGGAGGAAATGTCTCAATATTTCCGTCGTGGTAGTATAATACACCATCTTCATCCCGTTCAAACCAACCCCCATGGTCAAAAAGAGGAACTATTTCATACGACATCTATTAGAACAACAATGTGCAATAATTAGAACTTAATTAACTACTTCCATCAGATTTCAATCGTTAACACAATAATTTTTAGAACATGCATAGGATGATCACTAAGCGAAATCATCATTAACAAAAATCACATTCAGCAAAAAAAATTTGGAGCAACACCAACTAACGAAGCTACAAGATCAGATAGCGACACTAACTTTAGTAGCGCCGTCAGTTCCTCCGTCTGCAACACCGTCACCACCTCCCCGTTGGAAGTCTCTGTCAGCTTGCCTTGGAGGGAAACGTTTTATTTTCTCAGGTTTTCTTCGTAATTTTGAGTAGAGAACGAGGGTGATGTATGGTTGCTGAAGTGTGCACAAGGGGGAGAATGGAATTTCACCCTAAACGTGCAAAAAGGATTCCAAGCAAAACGATGTCATTTTGCTGACTGTACAGAAGCTTAATGGTCCCAATGAACACATACCATTCCACGTATGATGTGTCAAGGCCATGTCACAGGCTGCAGGTTACACCTCAGCGTTTTTCGACGACTATGAACAAAGAAACCAACAGAAAGGCTTATTGATATCACGGAATATATGGATAGGGGCTGATCTGATATTTTATAAACGTTAGGAGGCGTGTGGTCAAATTTTAAAAAGGACAGAGATTGAAAAGAGTATTTACTCATATATTTATATCTATTTATATATCAACTTTTTGATACATTGAATTTAAGTCATGTTTCTTTCTCTAATGATGTCATATCATTAGTTTTGATTATTTGACAAAACTTAAAAATTAACTAATCAATCTTTTAGTAAAATATTTAAAAATAAAATAAAACTAAAGTTGTAACTCCTATAATTAATTAAATTATTATATATTATTATTTAATAAAAATATAAAATATTAATTAAATGTAATAAATATCTACATTAAAAGTGTCATAATAATAATATTATCATGATAAATTTTAAGTTATAAAATATTTAAATTCTATATTATTTAATCTACTTATATATCATATGTAAGATTCTTATCACTATTATTTTATTTCACAAATTCATAGTTCATCAATAAAAAATATTTACACCAACGAATAAAGAGGAGACTATTGATGAGCGGATAATTTATACGCTTTTTGGCATTGTTTTTAGTATGTTTTTAGTATGATCTAGTTAGTTTTTAGTATATTTTTATTAGTTTTTAGTTAAAATTCACTTTTCTAGACTTTACTATGAGTTTGTGTGTTTTTCTGTGATTTCAGGTATTTTCTGG